>NW_010529671.1:27197-37273 GCF_000687285.1 Phaethon lepturus
GCCCCAAAGATCCTCCATCTCAGGTATTGCCTCCCTCACATTCTAAACTTGGGAGTGAAAAATTCCAAGTTTCTTTTTTTGGCATCTTTTCCTATCTTTCCTCCTTTCATACATGCTGATCTCTTTTTAGTGAGATAAAACAGAAGTCTTAAAGAGAGCTTTGAAGAGCGATGTATTGGTGTCTTTCTAAAGCACTTACTTTCACTGTCTTATCCAACTAAATCTAAATGCTGTTGCCAGTTATTTATTTGGGAACAACTCAGAATAGAATGATTCAGCTCATGCAACTGGCACAGATTCAGGAAAACGATAGGCTGAACTTGATCAGATTTTTATCAGTTAAAATGTATTAAACTTTTTAAAACATAAAAAAAATTGCTTAATATATATATAGGTCAATGCAAAAGCCCATGTAATGACAATGAGAAGTTATTTTTGGATATTAATGTATTGTCTATCAATTCTAGATTGTCCTTGTTTAGCAAAAAACAAGAGAGACATGCCACAGCACTTATGCATGAAGCTAGAGCTAGTGCTCTTTAAACAAAAGAATCATCATGAGAGCTCTGAACATATTTTAAAACTAAAATAATTAAAAATGTTGTGGAGTCATAAATATTTATTTTAAGGCTGAATCTAACTCTAGCTTTCAGAGACTTAAGACTGTTTACCAAATAAGGCATCAGATTTCTTAGTTTCTTTGAGATAAGCTATTTATTTCACTATTATTTAATGGTAATTCAATCAACCAAAACTTGACATGTTCAGAATTATACTCCACAATTTTCCAGATTCCAGAAAGAAAGATAGGAACAAAATTATCATTATTATGAATCAAATTCAATGTATAAATCAAAACCAAACTCTACAAAGACTAATCCAAATAAATACAGAAAAGGCTTTTACAATTATAAAACTGAATGGGTTCTGCTGAAATAACCAAGAAGAAATTCTAGGTGTTCAGGACTTGGTAAAGGCTTTGGAGCTTTTAGCTATGGGACCAACAGGAAGAGCTTTCCAACTTATCTCAGCTAACAAGATAAAGATACAAATATGTTCCTGGGTATTCAGGATCTTAAAGATAGTTTGGGGATAGTTATACAGTAGTACCTGAATATTTGTATCCTAGAAATCCTAGGAAGGATTCCTAGGAAAAAATTGTTCTTTGTCATAGGGAAACAGCTGAAAGGTCCAGCCCAGGGCAGAACATTAAGTACAACCGGCTACATTCCCTGGTTCAGGGAGCTTTGCCACAGATGTCAGAACTGCTGGACTGGTGTTGTCAAACAAAGTGAAGATGTGCAGGTGCAGAAAACAGTATAATGGGCTGAAGAGTGTGCAGGAGCGGGGAAGAACTGACATCCTGGCTGATTGTCTTAATTCAGTTTCAGACTTATGCACTGGGGATCAGGGGTAGCATTAAGGATAAATGATTTCTGCACCTCCATTTGATAAAGATGGCCGTGTCAAATGGCAAGAAAGTTTTTCAGGAAGGAGGTCATCCTCAATATTCATAAGATGACCTGATCATGGATCAAATTCCTCAGAAGACTGCAGGACATTGCAGTTGAACAGCATGATGAGGGTGAGGATGACTACATAAATACCTGAAATTCAGAAAAGCCAGAGCAAAATGATAAATAATTCAACTACGGGAAAGAACAGTTCTACCTTTCTGAATGAAATATATGAGACGGAGCATCCTTTTATTGCTGCAATAAAATGATATCATGGGCCATATGTTTAAAGAGTGGTTACATATTAAAGAGTTTTCTGAACCTGCGAAGGTTCATTCTGCAAAGGTCTACGAAGACATACAATCAAATCCCAAAGAAACATTAGTGTAAAACATTAAACAGAATGTACTTGACTTGGATTGGAGCATACCCTAATGCAACTATCTATATTTCAGTGGCGTTTTGGACTTCAGCTGATAGAATTAAACTCAGTTAGATGCAAGAAAGAGTTCCCTATGAAAACAAGAAAGAGAGAAGACTGTCCTTCAATTTTAAGACGCTTTGAGCAGCGATTCAGCAACTCTATTCAAATCCTTGAATTCAGACAGACATGTTCTTCAACTACAGTTGTACAAGCTAACAAAATTTTTGGTACGGCCTCTGAAAACAGAGTCCTGACCAGATAAAGTTGTGATGAACTGTCACAGAACAAGTGTTTTTCTCATTTTAACTTAACTAGACAGAACAATTAGTTATTGAGGAAATACTCTGGGAAAACAGAACTGAATTCATTATGTATACAACATCGGCAAGACATCAAAACTAAAACGTCATGAAAACTTGTAGAAATCTAGGCAAGTAGAAAAAAAAATCTTGTCAAAGACTGATACAAGTAAAATTCAACATGTTAAAGAATGACTTTATCTATTTGGAAGAATCACCCTTTTTGAAACAAAACCAGCTGAAAGTACATAAAAACCTTGAGATACATGAGACAGTTGATAAAAAAATAAAACAATATACAATAACTAAATAATACAATACAGATTTTTCAAATTATAAAGCCCAGGCCTGGTTAGCCAGTCAATTCCCTTTATTGGAAAAATGTTCCTAAGGCTAATTTTGAAAATCATCCATAAGTATTCCATTTAGCTACATTGAAAAAGGAAATAAAAATACATAAAAAGAAAAAAACCACACAGCTTTAACAGCTGAGTCATGAAGATACTCTCTCAGAGAAGGATAGAAGGTTCATAACCTGATTCCTGAATATGTTTCATTGTAATAACGAGATACAAAAACCAGATTGCATAGACATTTATATAACAGCTGGCAAGGTATCACAGCACCGTTTATGTATGAACAGCTTAATTTTCATAATTTTACCTGTTCCATTCACTTCCATGACCCATAGGTGATGACCTGAAATGGAATAAACATATACTTTCCAACTTTACAATAGAACATCTATTTAGCAAGCAAAATGTAACTTCTGTGCTGGTTAAGACCTAATGATTTATTCACCACAATTCCTTCTTTTGACCGTAGTTGACATCTAGTACTTCAGGGAGAAGCAAAAATCTATCTTCCCAACATTAAATTACCTTAGCTACACGCCTTTCTGATCAGTTTAAAAATTTAGCCTGTGCCTAACTTTGGGCTGTCCTTCAGATCTCTGTTCCACAAATTAAGCATTTCATTTCGTACTAATGTGTTTATCTAAAAACAATCTAGGTGTTTTGAGGAGTGATCCCTTCTTCTGACCTTTTGTCACTGTAATATTATACATGAATGTATAATATGCTTTTCATATTCTCTATGTATCACATGGATGTTCTTTCCTTGGCTCTATAATATAAACATTGTTTACTGTCCTCAGAAGTACCACCACATTTCTAAATCATTCATTCAATAAAAATGCTTAGCGAGCATGTTTATCAGCCACTGATTTGTGAAGTAGACTTGTCTGAATTTTAAAAACACAGAGCACCTGTAGCTCCTACAGGCTTCTTCAGAAATCAGAAGCAAGCTTCATTTTTTTTTCCTTCTGAAGACTGACATCCACGCTGTGAAACTTGGCATATGTGTTTCCCCACAATTTGGCACTGCATGTTAAAGCAGATGAAAGCATTATCTTCCTATACCAGCTAAATTTAGGGTGAAATCTTTAACAGTTCTTAAAAGGTCTGGATGGCTTTCAAGGCAACTATCACATTTTGTCAAGTTTCAGAGTTGGTTTGCATATTGTGGCATTTTTCTGTAAATCTTACAGCATCTTCTGCTTAATCATACGAGGTAGATAAAGAAATTATTCACTAAATAGAATGTTTAAGAAGTTTTCAGATCAAACATACAGCCCAGTTATTTGGCAATAATACAGTTATTTGACATCGTCAGTGTGCAACACTAAAGGACTAATTCAGTTTCTGAGCAGCTGTCCACAGAGAATGAATATTTAATAAAGGTTTTCCTACCCATCTCATCTAAAATACCATCCTGAGCCATAAACAGCTACAGTCTAAAGGGTGTATCAGTTGGGAAACATATATCAAATTAAAACTAGTTCCTCCTGATTTTCAGGCTGAATGGTGTTATATGAAATAAAAAAAAATCACAAAAGGTTTGGGTTTTTGTTTTTCTTTTTTACATTGTCTGAATATTTACATCCTTTGGTTTGGAAAACTAAACTGCTGCCCTTACAATAGATTTGGATAAAACACTGGCAATACAGTGGGGAAGAGGGGAGCGGGGACAAAGTTTGCTGCTACTAACCAGAAAGCATGGAGGAAGAATGTATCATTAATGATTAGAAAGGAGACGATGGCTGCCACTCAAAAACTACATGACAGGAATTGCTTTTTTTGTGTGTTAAAAGAGTTTGGCAAGTGAGACATCCAAAAACCTGGAAGCAAACCAGGAAATATCAGATTCCTAGTCGTGCACAATGTCAAGTATCACTTCACTAGTTTTCACTGATGAATTTAGAGGAACGTTTGACACTCAAACAACTTTTAGACAACTGGTGGCTTTTGAAGAGGGCTAGGACAGTACGTGTCCCATGACAGACAGCATGCCGCACTGGCAGATGCTAACAGGGGGCTTACTTAAAAATTTTAGTTCCCTCTCACCAACATTTTTGTGCCTGTGTAGGAACTTCATGTCAAGAAGATTGCCTAGCTACCTTGTAGGTAAGTTAGGCTTATAGTTAGGGAGCAATTTTTAATACTCAGGTTAAGACTATTCACAAAAGCTGGATTTAGGCACAGAGGGTTGCTCGCTCTAATTGATGAAGAGACGGATACATTTGCAGAGTTTGGTTTCAAGTTCTACAGACAATTCAAGGCACAAGGCCCTTCCTACCCCTTTAGTTCAATTTAAATAATTCTTTTTTTTTTTTTGTGATGATTAAAGTCTTTACTCCCATTTGAGACTCCAGAATTCCTCCAGCATGGCTGCAAGGTTTTTTTATTGCATTCTGTAACCAGCTGTGATTTGTGATTCTGTTGGAAAGAGACTCAAATGTCTATTGTCTGGTCCTTGTACAGCACAATTCTTACGTTTTTCCCCCCAAGATTTCTTTGTTTCCATTTTCACTAATGCTGTCATCTCCAGAGAAAGCTTCATAAAAAGAAGCTGTCTTACACAGGTAAATTTATGTTGAGTTCTGCTGCTTTCCCCAGATATCTGGGATATAAAAGGAGAAAACAAAAGAAACCTACCTAGCAATTCTTCTTCTCAGCACAGTCTTGAAAAACTCAAGGCACAGACCATCTGCCGGCTGCCATAAATAGGTGGAAGTAACATACTACAGAGGGAGCAGTCAGTGCGATACCCATAGTTGTGCAAGAGGTGGGAAAGCTCAAAGCTCCACGTTTACTGCAGAATCACATGTACTGGATTTTATATGGGAGAAACTATGCCACCCAGTGGAAGTTTAAAATTAAAGAAGAAAAAGTGCTGGGGGAGAAGAGATATTTCAAATTCGTAAATGAGACCCATGGAAAAGCTAGTTAGCTAAACAATTTACCAGCAAAAGATAAAAAATCCGATGAGGAAACTACTATGATACTCACAGCTAATTTTCATTGACACCGGACAAAAAAAATCTTTATGTTAATTAAGATTTCCTAATGACATCGAACCGGACTGAAGTTCAACCTGCCATGAGCAGACCTGCTGGAATATGGTGCAGCATCTGTTAGCCTGGGGTTTCCCTTCCAGCGACGTTACCTGAGGGGAGAGAGAGAACTGAGTCTGGTTCATTACACAACACAGAATCAAGGTACAGTTTTAGGGCAAGTCCAGACCCAGCAGGACACAAGACCCCCCCAGAGCCACCAGACATATCCGATATGATTTGCTAAAAAGAACAGCCTATATAAATATACAATATTTCTATAAAATATAATATATTTTTATTTTTAGAAAAATATTTATATATGCATACACATTTTATATAAATATAAAGTATTCCATAACAAATTGCGATACTTATTAATGACTTACATGGGTAAAGTTTTAAGGAAAAGTTCTTGAGTATCATACTACCTAGGAAGGTAATTTTTGGATTTCAGTGGCAACAAACTCTTAGTTCCTGAAGTAACATTCTGAAGAACTTGTTTCTTTCTTGTCAGCTTGCCCACATTTCTCTCTCCTTTTCCGTTTGTAATTGTGTTGTTTCTTTCCTCATACACAGTTGCACGTTCTAATAAGCCATTTCACAGGTATTCAGGTGGGGCTCGAGTTAAAGGGTCTCTGCAATGGTAGTTATCCGAAAGGGAAGGTCCCAAGCCAGGGACTATTTATTACATCACACAAAATCAAGTACTTTGCAAAATAGTTATTTCTTATTAGTGTGACTTGGGACTTTCTTTTTTCCCTTTAATGAATGACTAATCTAATGCTGAAGTTTTATGGTTTCAAACTAAACCTTAATATTGGAAAATGAAGTTACAGAAAAGCTGACAGAGATAATTGTATTTCATAAATGAGGCAGCCTACCTAAATTATCATCTCAACAGAGTAACTCCCTAGAACCTTGAGGTAAAGACAGAGGACCAGAAAATGCTTTGGAAAAAAAGTGCCTCTATGAAAATGGAGTTAAAATATTTTCTGCAGACAAAATAAAGAGAGTTAGGTTTGAAGCCTCTGTATTTCATTTTCTCCTATCTATCTTTGCTACTTCGCAGACACCTGTGATCACACTGAAAAGAACTATTTCACCAAAGCACTTAAGAAACTAACAGTTTACATTTTGTTTGGAGATTTTTTTCATTCATGTGTCACATTCACTACTAGCATATAAGACAATACTGTCAGCGTCACTTGTTACCCATGTAGTTAGCGGAACTGCTATTTGGACATCATGCAACCTCCAAAAAGCACTATTTCAGGCTCTTGCTAGTATTTATTTTCTTCTTCATACTGAGAAATGATGTATTCCTCTAATCCTGTCATGCCACACATAGTGTAGTGGTGTACTTATTAGAGCATCACAGTAAGTAACCAATACTTTCGTACTTTAATGCGAAGACCTACACACTTTCCCAAATGTTGCCTACCTTATATGAAAAATCTGGAATATTATGTGATGTACATAACTAGAAGGCACTCTGAGTGCTAAATATCCTACATTACAGATGTCATATCTTGCATTTAGTTTCTTTCCATCACAGTCATGAAAAACTGCTGTCATTTTCTACATAATTTTTAATACAGACTATCATTTTGGTTATTCATACAATTTTGGTTATTCAATCTTATGAAGAGATAAGTGGAAAAGATCAATGATAATATAAAAATTTCTTTTAAAAATAAATTTATATTTATACATTTGAGCCTTCTCTTTTACTCATTAAATTACATTCAAAGTGAATGTCACAGTATTGACTCTTTAGCTTTTCCAAAGTCACATAAAAAATGTGTACTTTCACAGTTTATTAAAAGTATCATCCTGTAAATGAATACACGTAATTATTAGAATCAGGGAAACAGTATTAGAAAAAGGGAGGAGACAACGTCAAGAATTTTATACCACAAATCAATGGTCATTGCAGTTATTATAGAATTCTGTTTTAAATAAGTAGCTGACTAAAGTAAGAGACACTCTTAAAAACGTAAATATATATACCTTTCTTTCCAAGTTTGTGACAGGGTTCTTCTGAAAGTGAGTACAATCTAGAAATTTGGGTTTTTTTCTTGGACCTACGGTTGCATTAAAATAAGAAGTCTTGAAATTAGTATATTGTATAATAGCATCATACTTAAAGTACAAAGAGAGATGCCTGGACTCTTCGGGTGTAGCTGCCCTGTTTCCTCCCGTGCCCCTGGCAACGTAAGAAGTTCCTGTTTTCCCTCCTGTCCAGTTAAGGGATCCCGCTCCTGCACTCCTGTGTCTCCCAGGTATGTGCTGAGTCTGTAAGCCAATGTTAAGCCTGGTGCCAATTAAATTACCACAGTTTAAGAAAACTCCCCAGCATTTTTGGACAATTGCTTCCTTAATGTATATCCATGCCATAAACCAGAAATAATTGCATCAACTTTCTCAGTTAAGACAGTCTTAATTTCCTTTATCTTTTTGTTGGAGTACTTAGAGGATAAAAGATTTCACATGATGGTCAGTATGGCTTCTTACCTGTATAAAGTTGCAACCAATTTCCTGGTCAAATTCCAGACAGTGAAATTACCCTTCAGCAAACTGCAATCATTTTTGTATTGCTAAACAGAGTGTCAAAGCCAAACCAAAGATGACAGAATTTTCTACAGTATGTTTTGTATTAGCAAACAATGCACCGCCATGGCAATAACAAAAGCTATTTTTGTAGGAACTCATCTTTCCTCACAACAATTCTATTGTATTTTATGCAGATTCTTTTGCCACCTTACCCTTTGCAAAGTTTTTCCTATTTTTAGGATGAAGATATAGAGTACAGCAAAAGGGAGATCAACTGGCACTTCTCTGACCCCAATAAGCCTATCAAGAGAATTAAAATCACAAAAAGCTATTTGCTGTTTCTCTCTGGCAGTTGGTCCCCACTTCCCTGCAGTGGCCTGATATTGAATATTTCCTTCCCATAAAATAGAAAGTTTATTCCCCCATACGCTGTACTACAAATTATTTATCCCCAGTTTTCCATTTCTCTCCCTCCACCATGTGTGCCCGCAGTCTTCCCAGTGCCCAACTTCAGGATTGTTTTGCTCCCACCTGCAGATCTACCACAGACACAACTCCCCCACGGAGTGAAGTAGTCTTTCTGAAAAAGTGGTATGAAAGGGTCAGATTTTTATTTTAACTGCTATTGTGAAAAAAAACATGTGAAGAAACCATTACTGCCTCTCCACCAAAGACAGAATGGATGAGTTGCATGGGCACACACTTGTCTGTTATTCCACAGTTCAGATTTATTACAAAGAACCACTTTGAAGTGTAAACTGTTCTATTGTTTCAGTGGGTGGAAACCGAGACACCAAAGATGAAGTCAACAGACACGTAAAACAAGCACGTAAAAGAGAAGAGGTTTTATGAAGACCATAAGAAAGCCTAACATATGCCCCAGACCTGAAACACGCACAGAAGAAGGAACGTATAAAGGGATAGCAAGCCAGTGTGTCCCGTTTCAAACAAA
Source organism: Phaethon lepturus (assembly GCF_000687285.1). Lineage (NCBI taxonomy): Eukaryota > Metazoa > Chordata > Aves > Phaethontiformes > Phaethontidae > Phaethon > Phaethon lepturus. Next base: position 36,280 of record NW_010529671.1, read on the forward strand.
TGGATAATAGTGAACTTGGCCTTGAAAGAAATCTAATGAATAGACAGCTGAGCAGTTGTTTGCTTGTAAATTATCTAAACCCTGAACACTCCTGGTAGAAGCAGTAAAAAGGGTGAGAAGGGCTGAGCTCAACTATTTGGATTTTGTTGGGTAAACGTTATGAGCACAACAGTGGCTTCTTGTTATTGAGAGCATGGAAAGGGAGGAACTGAATCTCTTTGGGTAGTGAAGTTGGTATAAATGGTACTGGAGAAGTTCTTTCACTGCGACTTGGAACACAGGGGGTCACACAAATACATCTGATCTGTTTTTAAAAAGCTAGGAACACCTCTGCCAAGTGGCAAATTGAAAACCAGACCCCCTCTTTATAGTAGGATCCAAGCTAGTCAGAGGAACTTCCCATTCCAGAACAGCAAAAATAAGGGAAACTGTAGTCTGGTAATTAAAGCACTAGATTTCAAGCCAGAACTTGGTTTTGGATGGGTGTTAAGACTAAAAGTTTTGTACAAGAAAGCAAGCTGCTTATGTACTTTGCATGAACCTGACTGACATTTTAATGAACTGAATGAAGCTTCCATAAATAATTTAATGTAAACTATAGTAATGGTTAAAATAAGAAAAGGAGCAAAGCTGGCTAAAAAAGCTTCTGCTCTTCAACCCTCATCACTGCTGTTTGCTCCCTCTCCTCCATGCTGATCTGACAGAAGTGAGCACAGTGAATTGGGTCAGTGAATTCATCTGGAAGAAAAATGAGAAAGCACTCTAAAACTAAAAGGCAGAAATGCATCAGGAAAGATAACTGTCATAAAAATAGGTGGATCTACATGCCCACAGACAGAAGTGTCCTGTTCTCATCCAAGCAGAAACTTTATTTTTTTACACACATCACTCGGCATAATGCAAACCCATTACTATGATTCACAGTTATGTACAACTTATTAAAAGAAGACCTTTGTTCCATAAGGTTCTGAAGAAAGAACGACAGACCTGCTGA
>NW_010529671.1:37304-54419 GCF_000687285.1 Phaethon lepturus
AAAGCCAGGTCTATCTTTTACTCTTCTGTCAGGACGACTGTACAAGAATATACTATATAGGATATGCTATTCCAGCAAAACAATTTCTTACGTAATCTGCCTGTAGTAATAAAAAGAAAAAATCCTATTATACTAGTAAAACTGCACATACAGCAAGCAGTGCGGTTTTGGCACTATATCTGCAGCTCTACCAGCGGCTTCTATTGATGTAACAGTGCTGTTCAGTGACGTGAGGAGACAAGGTCATGAAAAGACTGGATCATATGACACTGAATATTAGTTTACACTATAAATTGGTGCATAGAACATACTGTGGAATTTGTTCTGTTTTGGAAGTGAAAGGTAACCTTTTCTGATCTCTTCACTAACTCAATAGTAACATATTTTCAGGATTATGTATACACCGTTAAGTGTTATTTTTCTGTAAATGTCACTCAAGAGTAATATGAAAATATAACCTACACATATAGCTTGCTATCCTCTGGATATAAAAATTGATAACACAGGATTAAATACCTATAAAGAGTTGTGACAAATAGCAAAGCAGTATCATTCATGCTGTATTTTATCTGTAAAAAAACGGTTGTGTATGTATATATATATGTCCTAGTATATATAGTATACCATGTTGGAAATGGTTGCAGAGCACCAAAAGGTTTTTTCATCTGAAGTACAGGAGGTAGGATGACTTGACATCTCTGTCTCTGAGTAAAATTAACTATTGCAACACTCTCCTTATTCTATCTCATGTGAAAGGCTGAGGTGTATTCTGCTTAAAATGAATATTGACAGAGACATGTATAGAACATTAGCATCTGATCATAACTAAGACATTTGATATATTAAAGAACATTAACCAACTAACCCCTATTAAACTCCTTTTATAAATTTAAAATCAGAGGCATGTTGTTTGGAGAAAAAAATACTCATGTAATGTCTTACATTATTAACCAGTTATGTGAAACTGTTACAAATAGCAGGAGATGCAAGATTTATTAGTAATTTAAAATAGCACTCTTCTGAATTCAGCTGATGAAGTCCTAGGATGTGCAGGACACTACTGTACGTTTTGCCATTAATGTCATGCCAAACACACTGCCCCTCTCACCAGAGCTGCTGTATGATCACTTCCTACCTTATTTTCATCAAAAAATGAGCCAAGTTCATATAAAGCACTAGGTTGCTGCTAAACTGGCTTGTTTTGATCACTCAGGGGCTGATCAGGGAGTGATTAAATGAACAGTCAGGTGGCAGAGTGTGGCAACCTTCAGCAGAGGAGGCAGCAACACTGCCATGTGGGGTAGGGAATTAGCCAGCCCACGCAGAGCCGGATTACTTTGTAAGAAGACAGAGCGGATTGTTGCAAGGGAAAAGCAAAATTCATATTAAAAGTCTCCTTAATGACTTGGAAAAACACAACACTCGGTTGTTATCACCAAATTCTCAGGAGGAATCATAGAATCATAGCATATCTCAAGTTGGAAGGGACCCATAAGAATTGTTGAGTCCAACTCCCCGCTCTTCACAGGACTACCTAAAACTAAACCATATGACTAAGAACACTCATTGATCTCTGACAGGCTTGGTGCCATGACCACTTCCTGGGGACCTTGTTCTGGTGAATGACCACCCTTTCAGTGAAGAACCTTTTCCTGATGTCCAATCTGAACTTCCCCTGACGAAGCTTCATCCCATTTCCATGTCCCATCACTGGTCACCAGAGAGAGATCAGCACCTCCTCCTCTGCTGCCCTTATTTTATCCTTTTTGTCTTTAACAAAGCACTCCTTTAGCTACTCTCAAAGGAAAAGCACACAAATGATCTTGCTGATGCAGTCTTTTCAGTCAGATATACTGATCACTTCTGTAAGACCTTAGACACTGTCCCCCACAACATCCTTCCTTCTAAATTGGAGAGATATGGATTTGATGGGTGGACTGTTCCGTGGCGTAGGAATTGGTTGGATGGTCACATCCAGAGGGTAGTGGTCAATGGCTCAACATCCAGATGGAGATTGGTGGTGAGCAGTGTCCCTCAAGGGTCCATACTGGGACTTTAATGTATTAATCAGTGACATAGACAGTGGGATAGAGTGCACCCTTGTCAAGTTTGCAGATGACACCAAGCTGAGTGGTGCGGTTGACACACCTGAGGGACGGGATGCCATCCAGAGGGACCTGGACAAGCTCGAGGAATGGGCCTGTGTGAAGACCACGAGGTTCAACAAGGCCAAGTGCAGGGTCCTGCACCTGGGTCGAGGCAACCCCCGGTATCAGTACAGGCTGGGGGATGAAGGGAGGGAGAGCAGCCCTGCCAAGAAGGACTTGGGGGGCCTGGTGGATGAAAAGCTGGACATAAACCAGCAATGTGTGCTCACAGACCAGAAGGCCAACCATATCCTGGGCTGCGTGGGAATTGGTGGATGAAAAGCTGGACATGAATCAGCAATGTGCTCTCGCAGCCCAGAAGGCCAACCGTATCCTGGGCTGCATCCAAGGAAGTGTGGCCAGCAGGCCGAGGGAGGTGATTCTGCCCCTCTACTCCGCTCTGGTGAGACCCCACCTGGAGTCCTGTGTCCAGGTCTAGAGCCCTCAGCACAGGAAGGACACGGACCTGTTGGAGCAGGTCCAGAGGAAGGCCACAAAAATGATCAGAGGGATCATGGAACACCTCTCCTATGAGGACAGGATGAGAGAGTTGGGGTTGTTCAGCCTGGAGAAGAGAAGGCTCCGAGGAGACCTTATTGCAACCTTCCAGTACTTAACGGTGGCTTTTAAGAAAGATGGGGACAGACTTTTTAGCAGGGCCTGTAGTGATAGGACAAAGAGTAATAATAGTTTTAAACTAAAAGAGGGTAGATTTAGATTAGGTGTAAGAAATTTTTGACAGTGAAGGTGGTGAAACACTGGCACAGGTTGTGCCAAGAGGTGGTCGATGCCCCATCCCTGGCAACATTCAAGGTCAGGTCGGACAGGGCTCTGAGCAGCCTGATGTAGTTGAAGGTGTCCCTGCTCATTGCAGGGAGGTTGGACTACAGGTCCTTAAAAGGTCCCTTCCAACCCAAGCTATTCTACAATTCTATGATTCTATATCTATGACCAGAAGTAGGACCTGATAGTGCTTCTTGTTCTTTAGATGCCCCAGATGAAAACAGTGTGCTGTTTTAGATATGAAATTCCAAAAAATAGTGTGGATTTGCATAAATTCTTAAAAATATTGGCTTTTTTTTCAAAGGGACTTCTCACATTGCCTACATGTGCAGACATGTTTGGTTAGGGCTTCTTAAAGTCCAGTTCTTCTCAGATTACTTTTAAGTGTGTTGATTTTTTTTTTCCAAAATAATATATGTCAGTAACAAAGGAAGGAAAAGGTGTGCAAGGCATGCAAAGAATTGATTGTTCTTCCCCAAATCCACCCCCAGAAAATCCTTATTTACTTGTTCCCAAAATTCTTGAAATAAAAGAGTGGATATGTGTATCTACTCCAAACATGACACATGATAGTACCAACAAATGCAGTAGGCAGACAGAGATGGTTTCGCAACACACCATAGTAAGCATGTCAATCACTACCAGGCACCCAAATACATTCTCCAAACCCCCCATGTTTGTTTGCTTTGCTAGCCATCCAGCTCGTTTTTTTTTCCAATGGCTAATGTTATAAGTTTTCTCAAGATGTCAACTGATTTGTGGCTCACAATTACATAAAACTGACACTAATGGGTGCCTCAGTTTTATATTTTTAAACATAAAAAATGATTTTGTAATGTGTATTGACTGCTCAAGCAAGGGGGGAATTTGACATGTTTTAATTTAAAAAAAAAAGAAAAAGAGCTTATCAATAGAGTTTTTCTCCTACAACTCACTGCTTTTCTGTACGCCTCTGTAGTCTCTGGATAAGTTATTCATATTCCACAAAAAAAATGAAGCATGTTTGAGTATATGATTGCTGTGAATATGCCATGAGTATGAATGATCTGCATTGATTCAGAACCACAACAACCCTTCCCATGAAAACTTTCTGTTACGATGAAGTGTTCTCTCCTGTCAGTACAGACTGTCATTAAAAACATGGAAGAAAAGATTCAGAATGGTGGGACACTGGTGCAATAATGAAGAATAAAATGTGAGTTTGCAAAGAATGGTCTTTGTGGTTTCAGCAGAGAATGACCAAATAATTTCAAAACTAGCTAAAATAAAATATAAAACCAGTTGTTCTTCAAAACCAGCTTCTTATACTGTCACATATCCTGAAATCTTCTGGTTATCAGTTTTATATTCTTTATGAGTAAGAACATGTCTGAGGCTGACTGTGCTTTATATTGTTTTTACTGTAACATCAACATACCATTTCAGCAAGAACATAGGATGCTGAAAGACAGGATTACTCCAGTTACATATGGGGGAAAGAATAGACCAGCACAGAAAATGCTGTTATAGCAGCCATTAAGGTGATTTCACGTCACCCTCAGACATTAAACAAATAGTTAGAACACTGGCACGTTAATGGAAAATTGTTTAAGTTAATAAAAAGAAAAGCTATTAAAAAACTCATAATGTCAAGAAATTCTTTAAGCTCTTAGTGATGGGAAACAGAATCATCCGGTGGAATGCAAACAAATGTTTCTGTCAGCTATAAAGAGATCTGGTCTCCATTACCAAGGCTGTCATCGCGTCTTGTATTTGTGAGGTGGACTTTCGAAGAAGTCAGGTGTCATTGTCAACAACATGCCTCAACTGCAGGTACCACCTGGATGAGCTCTATCCCTCTGCAGTGTCCATGCTGCTTTTGATAGAAATGAGTCTTGCATTTTTAATCACGTTGCTTATATTACAGAAACTTTTGCCTCTGACCCACATACGCAGCAACACTAAGCCCGTGCAGCCAGAGATGAGTCAGATCAATTAGGGCTGACCTCTCTTTCTAAATTCCAAGTCTGCCTGAACTGATTGCAACACCAAGGATCCACAAAGCAAAGGAAAGCAGTGGTGTGCAGTTTTCTGAGGTATACCAAAATCAGTGAGAGTTGTCACTTCTTTTAACGAGACATGTATTTCCCGAGAGAGAGAGGGAGAGGTATTTCACCACAGTCTTTGGGAAGTCCTGTCATTGTTTTTCCTTGAGGCTTAAAGAAGTTACAGAGGAGACAAGAGTGGTGACAGCAACACAGGCAGCATCTTCCTCAAAGTTTTAATACGCATCATGCTCCCTACTTCTTTAATTTTGAAAAATGCCTCAGCAGAACAAATGCCATTTGTGATTTACATTCACCTGAAAATGTCCCTGGAAATGGGTACCTGCACACAAACAGAACTGAAAAAATAAAGGTTCTACTTCCTCACGAATTCAGCTTTATCACTGTTTTTTTAAAATACAACACAAAATACTCAGCCTGACCCTACTGTGTTTTAGATACAGCAAATGCGCAGCCATGGATGAACTGATCCAGGAGAAACCCTTGCGGGGGGAAGAAATAGAATTGGTTTCCTGTGTCATGGGCCACCTAAACAGAGTAATCTTGAAGCCATGCGATCGCTAGGCTGGATGCAGATAAAATAAGGGGAACTGGCTGCTATGGCCAGAGCACAAATTTGCAGATGGAGGGGAGCCGTGGGCCTGCTCTTCTGGCATCCGCTCATCGGCACATGTTTTAGCTGTAACATGAGCCCACCACCTCAGCCTGAAGGACACAGTGCAAAAAATTACAATAGTGCAGTAAAAGCCCCTTTAAATCTCTGGAATCATATCACCGCTTGAAAAGGAGATTGCAGAAAGAAGAGGGAACTTGGAAAGAGCAAGAAGCAAGTAACGCACTTCTGTATTCCCCTGAAGAAGACAGCAGAGGCAGCATGAGACTTGGACAATCCTCCTGTCCACAGGTTAAGGTGGGAACACTGTAATAACGCTAAAACACAACACAAATCAATAATAGTGCTGATCCAGCCCTCCCCTGATTTGCGATACAGAGCTGCCTCTCTCACTACAGTGGTGCGTAGCAGAGCAAGTAGCCTGGTAAACTCCGAAAGCCGAAATCTGGCTGTAGCACACCAGAGCCTTCATCTCCGTATGCACTTAAACCAGCTCTGCTACAATTAGGGCTAGTCTGACACGAGTGGAAACTCTAACTAAAAAAGAAGATGCTCTTTGTCTTTTTTTAAAATCCACTTACTTTGTGGGGAAGTATCATGCTGTTTACACTACACACCATAATAAAAAGCCTACTTTTAAGAAAGAAATTAAGACCCTGGGCACTTTGTTTTGCAAAAAAATATTCTGAAATGCAAAAGGCAATAAAGAGAAAATTTAGAAAACCACCTTTAAATTTAAAAAGAAAACATTAGCCTTGCTAATATTTAAAACAACTTCAATGTTAGTTAATTTAGAAAGTGAACTCATCACCAGCTTTTCCTACACTCAGTCAACAGACTTTAGGGTTTGTTTTCCTGAAGATCCTGTTCCCAGTGACTACATACCCATTTCTTTCTGAAATGCCCTGGGTTCCCAGTTGCACAGATGATATTCCCTGCTTGGCTTGGCCTTCCAGGTTGTTGTGCGGTGTGCTATATGCTGCTGCCACATCTCATACTCCCGTACGACATGTAGATGTTGGTGTCAGCAGCATGTTACTAATAAACCCTCTCATGTAGCAGGCCATGTCCTGAGAGACCCCTGTGTGGGGTGGGCACATTAGGACACGGCTGGTTTTGGTTTCTGTGGAACAGCCTCTTAGCTTTGCAGTCCCTCATTTCCACAGGTTCGGCTTCTGTAGACCTCCTTGTTCTAGGTTGCAACATGCTGCCAGGCAATTCGAGTACCTGTCATATTGCAAAAGACCATCACTGAATTTCCTAAGCCTTTTTCTCTTTCATTTGTTTGTTTTGCACCATCAGCCTAGCCTTCAAGCTTAACCAGCAGTCCTTTCTATATCTAGTGTAATCTCCCATGCCACCCCAAAATTTGGTCTTCTCTTAGCCATATCCCCAACATGGTGATCCTCATGAATTCCCACTTTGAGTTTGGGCTTGAGTGCGATACAGTCCATGAAGGGTTTGATCCTGATGGGGCTTTCTTACTCTCTTTTACAGAATTTGCAAGCCAAAATCAAGATCTGTTGTAGGATGCTGGGATGAAACTGGGTCGGGAGCAATGGTGCCTAAGTGAAGGTTGAATGCTGTCAGAGGTATCACTGGGGTGATAAGTGCTGTTGACCTGGTAAGTATTATTAGAGGACAGTTTATACAATTTTAGCAGGCCCAGTAATCTGCTTTTTTCATTGTTTTACCCATTTTCAGATAGATAGCTAAGAGATTTGTAGCATCTTACATATAGGCAGAATGATGTGCCCACTGTCACAAAATATTCCAGAGTGAGATCTGAAATTCTAATTATTATCTGCCAATTTACAACCTAGTGAAACACATTAGGGTTTGTGTATGGTTACCTGTTCTTGTCCTAGTTTTTAACTTGCTGTGCATGCTATAGCAGCGGCATGGCTTGCACTTGGGACATGGAGAAAAGTTTGAGAGAAATAATAGAAAGCAGGTTCTCGTTACAACATGTAATTACATCATTTCCTCAGATCATATTTCAGCAAAATACTGTAAATTCCTTGTTTTCACATAAAAACCTTTGTATGATATCAGTGCCTCTGACCCATAAAAATTATTTTTACATTAAAAAAGGATATTAGTTTTCCCTGGCATCGGCAATTCCTAGGGCCCTTTGGAATGAGTTCTGCTTGTCTCCTTCTTGGGTCCTGGCCTCAGAAGTCATCTGCGGCAAGATCTTGCCCATGTAAAAAACTCTTACATGACTCCATTAGCATGGAGAAGAACAACATGAAGAAAACACAAGAAAACAACAACTATGTACCTATATAGTATATGACTGTATCTGGTTACTTCTAGCAAAATCATGAAAAAAGTAATTGGTTAAAATTACTTTTAACAGCATTGGAGGCTCATCTTGTTTCTTCAAAACTGAGTCAGCTAAAAACCCTTGGCTCTCTGATATGCTCTAGGGCTACCCAAGGCAGACACGTTTTATGGACTTAAGGTGGACACTTGCTGAGAAAATTTCTGGCACACAATTTTGCTTTTGCCTGAGAATCTGTTAATTCTGTTGATAGCGCATTCATCAAGGGTGAGTTATTCAAGCACTTAGCGACTGCTCTGGCAATCTCCTTAAAGAGGAAAAAGCATTACAAAAGTATGAGTGTGGGAACAAGTGGAAGTTATGACTACCTTGGTGCTGCTTACGACGTTGAAGTTTAAGTATCTAATTGAGTTGTATGACTCGTGGAAGCCACTGAGCCTGTAAGTGGGAGCATAAATTTGGTAAAGTTAAACAAGGTGAACACTTTTCCTCCTTGTGAAGGAGCGTCATGTGACTGTGATAAGGTCCCATGTGCTGTATTGCTCTTTTTTATTTCAGCTGGAGAGCTCAGGTAGCGTCCTGCAGGAAGCAAGAGTACCAGAAAGCACAGAGTGAGCAGAAAGGTCCCAACGGAGTGGGAGGATTTACTCTTGCTACAGCTTTTCTCTGCACGTCCTGTACATTCCCTTGCACACCTGCTCTCTCTTGACATTTTCGGGCCCAAGGGGCTCCGATGGTGTGTGGGTGCGTTCTGGGGGCAGCACAAAAGGACGGATGTAGAGTGCTGTGATGTTAGGCTGAATAAAATGTGGTCACGGTACAACGGGTAATGCAGGAGAGTTGCTGGGGATACTGAGCAAGATGGAAAATGAGATCAAGAAGCAGGAGAATGGAAGGCAAAGGTTGTATGTATAGGGGAAGAGCTAAAGGCATGAAATCCATAGTAAATTTTAAGCTTTCCCCCCCTCCACCACTTCGTTATCATATGCAGTTAGAAACCAAAATTTATCATGCAAGTTAAAATGCCACATAACCAGCAAATCCCACTGAAGTGGCACCGTTCCTTACCACATTTTTACAGAAACATCGTCTTGTAATTGTCTGCTTTATTCATTTGATACCACAGGCTGCTGCTGCACCCCCTGAAACCTAAAACCAGTAAACACTATAAATGTTGCTAGAAACTTCCGTAACAGTGACCCTTGGAAAAACATCAAAACTTGAGATGAAGCCGGGCAAGCAAATCTCTTGAAAAATTTATAAATGGGGTTCTGGAGTACTGAACCACTGCGGGGTTGAAATTACGGCCAGTAAAGCACGGTCCCTATGTGTTGCCTCATTGTGGCAAGCAGGTAATGCTTTATTTGGAAATTATTAGGAAGGCATGCCTTGCCAGTGAAGGATCCTTACAAGTTCCTTTTGAACAATAATACATTTAGCATAAGAATTTAGACTCTGGAGTTACTGAACTTTATGAGGTTGGCTTGGTTTCACTGTGGAACTCTTAGCTTACAGCGTTTCAGAGTTCTGGCTTTGTAAACACATATGTGAAGAAACTTGCCAAAAATAGAAGTGAGATGCCACTCCATTTTTTTTTTTAAATTATTTTCTATCATTAAGTGTTTCAAGAATCTTTCTGCCATAGCAACAAAAGAAAAAGACTTGCTTATTAGATTTTATATGTCACAGAGGGGAAATAAAACCAAACAAATATTATGCTGCACATCAAACCATCCACATACCCAGCACATTAAATAGGGGAAAAAATCTAATAAAGCTGGATTGTCTCTCATGAAACAGAGAAGCAAAATTGTTGGAGATACTGCCCAGATACTCAGATTCAGCCATCCAAGGCTATTCCTGGGAGGCCTATGCATTCAAACAGGATAGCTATTCAGAATACTAGTGTATAAGATAAATGCTGAATGCATGACAGAAATAGGTGTTGTATGAAAGTCTGAAATAAAGACATTTTCATTCTCATTAATAAAAGTGTTCTAAGAGTTTTGTTCCATAAAAAAGAAGTGCGTTCGGAGGCCTTTATGCCATTCTTCTCGCCAATTGCAGTCTCATTGTACAAACGGTACTATACAAACAGTATCAGTTACATTATACACTTAAACAAATGTGGGTAGACCCCCATAGTTTTGTCAGTCAGGCTTTTCAAGAAGGTTGTAAAAAGCAGTAGGCACAAAAATTGCAAGAAAATACTTTATTTCCAAACACACTCTAAAAATCGCTTAGGAAATGTATTTAAAGGCAAGGAAATAATAGGTTTAGAGGATTTTAATGCCAGTTTACAGTTTGCAATGTGCCTTAAATCTGCAAGCTTCTTTGATTTAGTTCTCCCACTATAATTGTTGAGATTAGTTTTCACTCATTACTAGCTTCTCTAGCCAGTTCCAGTGGTCTTCCCATGAACAGCACTGTAATCTTCTCCCTACTGCTTCTCCGTCTAGCAACTAATTTCAGATAGAAAGAACTAGTTCCAGTTTTAAGAGGAATCTTTATATAGTCATCAGTAGGAAGAATGAAATTTCATGGAAAAATTTATAAGAAGGAGGAACCTTTTCCCATAGGTCACAAGTTTTCCTTTATTAAAACTGGGGATAATAATGGCTATCATCTGCCTTTCAGGTGAATAGCTAATAACAAGTAGCTAACTGCTGAAATAAAGAATATCTTCAAAAGCTGTATGTTACTAGTATTCAGCTGAAGGAAAAAAAGTCTTCAGTGTGAGACATTAAAGGGTATAGAAACATCATGTAACGAAAACACAGGTCTGTTACCAAAAGAATGAAGCAGGGGACTAATGAGCGAGGACCTGATGTACTGAGAGCTCAAGAGTTCCCCATGAAGTCAGCATGAGCCTTAGTTGCTTAATATATTTTAAAATCAAGTCCAGTAGTTTGCATTTATAAGAAACAGCAGCAATAGCATGTGAGAGGTGAAGAACAACATCTCCATTAGTAAAGAAAGATGTCTTTGTTACTAAAACTGTAAGAAACCAGAGTTAAACCTTCATTCGTCTGAAATACAACACACTGACAACTTTTTATCTCTCTCAATGACTTAAAGAAGGAGGTAGTATGCCTTCTTTCAACTTTTAGAAATGTGTTGAACAGCTTTCCACAAAAGACAAATGTTCAGTACTTGGCAGAATAAGGCACATTTCTAGATGCTTGAGAAGTTTGAAATTTCTAATGAACATCGAAGCCTTCTGTGCCACCAGGATTCTAACACTAATGTTACACTAAGAATGTGATTCTTGTAATATGTCCTGTGATCACCCATCAGCCATTTAAATGCTGGTAAAGCATCTGTGCCTGAGTTCAAAACTTGTTCATGTTAATCTATTAACACACAGCAGCTAAAATTAAGGTTTCAGTACCTCCTTATTGCTGAGATCAGTAGGGAGAAACAGGGTATTGATGGTACAAATGGGACAGTTACATGCATGAGAAAGTTGAACACTAAGTTCTAGAAGTCCCAAATAATTTTTCAGGTTGAAGACTGGTGAAAATTTAACCACTTGGCTACTCTGGTGGTTCTGTTCGAATGTATTTTTTTATTCTCAGTTTTTTCTGAAGGCATATGCCACATGCAAGGTTCAACCGAGTCAGCCAAAGCCAGAGTTTTGTTGCAGTGCTGTTGTTCCTAGACCAGCATTGAGAGCGGGAACCAGTTATGGGCGAAAGCCATTTACACCTATGGACTATGCAAGGTACTACCAAAGTCAAAGTATGTGGTATAGAATAAGAAATTTGTAAGAAAAAGGTGAAAACAGAGCAAATGTAGGAGGCCAACTCTCTTCTTTTCATTGCAAGTCTGGTGAGAGAGCGAGCAATCACAGTGTCTCTCTTGCTGTTGCTTGCAAGAGAAGGAGATGCTCACACAGTCCTTTTTCAGTTTTCTTTCAGCTTTCAGTAGTTCAGTTAATGCAAATCAAGTGAAGGGCCAAACATATGAAGTGAAGCAAGCTGACTGTGGAAGAAATTCAACCTCTTATGGTAACTAAGGATGTAACCAACATTATTCAGTGTCAGGATCTGTACACTGTAACACATTAGGTCAGATTTCTGGCACAATTTTTGTGCACGGGTGGTTTGAGACCTCAAAGGGAGTTGCAGTAGATTTATTTCCATAGAAAATAGGACACTTTACCCTGCGAGTTCCATGCTGGCCTGACTTATTGACATGTGCTACCCAATTGTTTCCCACATATGCCATAGACATGCCTGAGCTACTCCAAACCTGAAGAAAACAATTGTGGATTCTTCCTAAAAACCTGCTAGGACACCAAAAAGAAAAAAAAGAAGACAAGTTTTCGAAGTAGCAGCCACAAAATGGGTCTAGTTTGTCCTGAATAAATGACAAGAAGCTTTGACTTAAGACTCGGCAGTGTGCACAAAGCATTGAGGACTTGCAGACTCATTTTCACGTTTGTCAGCAGTTACACACCTTTCATTGACTGTACTGAAAACGCTTTGATGAGTAGCAGCCTGTCAGTGGGAGTAAAGGGTTTGCAATCTTATGTACACTAATTATTAATTACACATGGGAACTTAACTAGCACTTTTTTGTTAACCCCTCTATGGTTGTCTGTCATGATGATATATTCAGGCTTAATTTGTTTAGATCTACATAAATTTTGATAAACAGTAGGTAGATGCTGTTATATGAAGAACATAAGATGCCTGTGAATACCAAGTACTTAATAAACTTCAGGTGTTTTACAGTGTCTACAGATCACAGTTCAGGAATCAGAAGCAGCATAAATCCTGATGTACTTGAACTTCTCCTTGGAAGACTGCAGTGGAATTATCCACATGAGCATGTAACTGAGAACCAAGTAAGTGTAGCAGTCATGCTCCAGAGAGCATAAAACATCAGTAATAACCCCACCGGTTTCGACATGCCAGTCTGTCAATCTACTGGGAGTTTTTAAACTCTAGTATATCTTTCAAGGGAAGGACAAACCTCAAAGGAAGCTAAAATGTGTCACTTGGGAAAGACATAGAGAAAAACTTGGTCTTAATTTTTGTTTTTGTTTACTAAGATACAAAAAAAACATTTTAGAAGTTACTTAGTGATCTCTGATGAACATGGAAAAAAATGTTACAGATCTCAGTCCAAGCCCTACTTGCCTTTATGATTTCTGTAACCACACTGAACACAAAAAAGATGAGAGTTTCGTTGCTTAGTATTTACATTTGGTTCAGATCAACCCTCTAGAATTCTTAGGAAAATTTATCAGTCTGATAATGTGCCCATCTTTCAACATGCTGGCAGAAAACAATGAAAAAAGTGATTATTCTGCTCCTTTCTTGGGGAAAAAAAGCAAGACAAAAAAAAGCTACTCATTCCCTTCTAACCAACTTTTCTCCTAGGGCCAAGTGAGTAAATAGAACCATACAAAGATGCCAAATTTCCAAGGACAGGACATTTTAAGCGTGCAGAAAGTAAGCACACAGATTGGTACTTACTTTCTGCACAGTTACTTGGCTTACCTGTGGCTGTCCATGAACTGCTAAACTCAATACCCCTCTGCTACTGCCATTAACTGGCGGTAACGATAGTTTTTGCACAGGCCTGAAATTTCTTTAGGTATTCTGTTTGCTGCAGTTCCTGCAGGAATTATCTCTGAATCTTACTTACACTGTGAGACTTTCTCACAGTGGATGAGCATAGTCTCTACATTCATGCTGTGAGGCCCATTTAACTCTCAGTTTATTCATTGCACAGATTATGTGATACTGTTGCAGCTCCCTCACATTTTTGGCACTTGCCTGGACTGATGCAGTGAAGTCAGCTGCATTTTAAGGGTGAAATCGCACTTCATCAATACCCATTTTTATGTTTGCTCATTTTATATACCATATGCAAAACCAGTGTGGTCTGACTACCAGCACACAAGTCAGATCTGGGTAAGTGGATGCTTCCCGCTGGTCCGCTGCCTCTTCTGAAGAGCAAGCAGGGAAGAGCTTTTTGGTGGTCTCTCAAGCTGCCTCTGTTGTGCTTGTGAGAGGTGTGTATACGCCCAACCACTTAGTGCTGCACGAACGAAGGAAGGGATGGGCTTTGAAATGAATCTCCTGCTGCATGCAAATGCAGGTCTGGTTTTGGAGCCAGGAGCTACTAAAGCTACACCGGAGTGACTGACAAAGGTGTCCTTGCGCCCAGGAGAACGTACGGTACTTGGTGAGAAGAACCATTCTGAATTCAGATCTCTTCAATCTAGAAATGCTCTGCCAACTCGGACACTGACTCAGGAAATAGTGTTTTCTTTTTCTGAAACAGAAATGCTCCCCAGTCACTGATACAGAGACAGGCAATCCTCTAAAATTTGACAAATCTCAGCTGATATTTGCTGGCATAATGGCAGCTCTGTGGCAAAGAAGCATTTAACCAACTTGAGTCTCCATTTTAATCAATTGATCAATCAGTTATTTTCTATCAATCAACTGTGCTATTAACAGTTATGTATTGTACAGATCTCACAACAGGGATGGCTTAATCTGTTACTGATGAAGTCACAAGTTCTACCTAATCCCTAGAGAGTCAGATATTTTAACCCTTAATTTATCAAAAGAAACCTTTTACCCAGTCCTAGATTCTAAAGTTTTCTGGATTTTTTTTTTTAATTAATTTTTGTTTGGCCTATTTCACAGATTTGGGAGTTGGTAAGTTCTTAATTTCCCAATATTGTGGGTTTATTTGCTTGCATTTCCTAAAACAAACATGATTTTGTGAACGTGATTTTATTAGTAAAGGTAGGTAAGCTTCTTATCTTCTCCCTTATGGGGCAATTTGCTCTTTAGTCTCTTTTAGTCATCTTCATTTCTTCCTCCCTTCATAACTTCCTTCCTGCTAGTTTCCTGATTAAACGCTGTCGTTTGAAGTCCAAGCTGCAGAGTGGAATTCAGTTTTCAGCAATTTACCTTCCACCTTTAATTCTTCCTCTTACTCAACATCTATTCGCCATCTAACGTCTTTCACTTTACCAGCGAGGTTGTTCTCACTTGTCAGCCTGCCAGTGACCTACTCTGTTGCTGTCCCCAGAAGCACGCAGGTAAATACATTTCCTTTCCTGGCTAGGAGCAGATCTAGTGGAACTTATCTGGGGATCCTACACTTCCCATTACATGAGCTAACCTCCGCTCCTGCCCGCCCTGTCTGGGGCAGAAGAGCCAGAGGTGTCTCCCCTCCTTGCTTAAAACCCTTTATTATCACTACTGTTTTTCTTTTGTTCCCTTCGTCTTCATCAAAGACAGTCAGTGAAGTCTGCCTCTTCCTTCTCCTTGAGCTTCAGCATAAGGAAAGTTCAGAAAGTCAGAACGTACATTCTGTCCAGACGATAGGTAACTAAAAACCTTCCTGATCCTGCTATATCCTTCCATACCCGTTTTCTAGCCCTGTGTCTGGTGCTGGTCTTTGTCAGAGACAGCAGGACAGACTAGATTAATCATGGCTGATCCCTAGCTGAGGCAATTCCATGTTTCTTTAGAACATTTTTTTTTTTAATTTATGGGAGTCTACATTTTTTCCAGTGGAGGTGCTCCTATGTAATGAATTTGGACTTACTGATAACAGCTAATAGATATTTTGCTATTCATAGCTATAGACTGCTTAGAAGCAGCTCCAGAATGAAAAAAGTTTGCAGAAAAGTTGAAAACCAAAGGCACAAAAAATATGCTTGTGTTTGGGCCCAATCCTAGAGAAAACTCCCATTAAGCTCACCTGCACAAGGAATGGAAGATTATCTGCAATCAAGTTTTATAGGAAGTCCAACTCCACCCAGAAAAAGAAAGTGTTTCCAGTCTTTGTTTCATATAATTATTTCTATCTGTCCTCTAGAACATGTGTGTTTCTTATGACTACAGTATATTCAGTCTTAGTTTAAACAGTGATAAGTATATTTATAGATCTGTGTAAAACAAAATATTACTAGCATGTCAGCATTTGGTTGATCTTCACATTCTTGGCTTCAGAACGGTTTAAAATAAAACATACACACAAAGCAGGGTTGTTTTTTTGGCTCTGGTTTCCTCATTTTTGCCCACAACAGACCTGGCAGATGTGGAATAGCTGGAATGTGCATATCTAACAATTCTCTTCTGTGCCATCATTTGAAGCTGTAGGAGTGCAGCTATTTGGCTGTAGCACGGAACAGAGTGATGAATGTGATGAAATACAGATTTCGTTTATGACCAGGGGATAAATGCTGTTCAGGTCACGAAATCATATTAGTGCATGGGGACAAAAAGTTCCTGAAGAATTCCTTTTCAGAGGTGGAGGGAAGGGTACTAAAGAACTGCAGTGATTAAACTGAAATGACTAGGTAGTTACTGAGAGTATATAAAAATAAATACAAAACAGGAACCACAAAAGGATGCAGGTTTATTAATTGCTCTGGCCTTGAGATGGCCTTGCTGGAGAATCACAATCTGATCAATCAGGATAACAGGGAAATTGGATTGCTTCACAGAAGATTTTGCGTTCATGGTTTCGTGGAGAAGTTTAAAATTGTTTCAGGGGCCTCATACCCAAGATAAACCCAAAACAAATGAAAAGAAATCAGATAGCTGTAAAATTGAGTTATGAACCAAAACTTTCTCAGTTGACTATTAAACCTTGATCAGTATATAACAGATCAAAGAAAGTCCTTTCCAGTGTAGGCAGGACTGTTATAGCAGAAATTGTGCTCTTATCAGAGCCAAACCCTTATCCCAAATTCAGATGTAGATGCAAGCTTGATAAATGTATCTGTTTTTAAAGTCGACCGCTCACTGATCTAAATGTGAGCAAAGGTGTTGTAATGATGGATTCATGGCATATAATGCCCTGCATCTGTGTGCTGGATCAACTTAAAAAATAAGGCTAAAAAGGTACAGGTCTATGTAAGTTTCAAAAACACAGAAAAACTCTCTACTATTTTAGGAAAAGTGGGGTATTCTGCATTTGTCATGGAAGTGAGTTCATGGGAGCTTTTCTTCAGTAAGAATATCAGTAACTGAATAGAGAGATATCTGACAGATCAGATAGAAACACCCATTACCACTGAGGTCCGTACTTAAAAACAAACCTGTTTTCCAGTCCGTGTCTTGTTGTGTTTTTTTTTAACAGCTCAATTATTTCTTCCAGCAGGCTATATCCATACAGCATTTTCCACAGAACAGTGCTCAGTGGCTGGCAAGTCAATGAAATTACAACTATCCAAGTCAGAAGCAGGGAAAGAGG
>NW_010529671.1:54450-73610 GCF_000687285.1 Phaethon lepturus
TACTTTCCAAAAAACCTTTTCTGTATCCCATGTAGTTCAAAAAGGGTGTGTCTGACCAGAAAATCGTTCATATGAGAGAGCAACCTGATTGTGTGAGGTCTTTCTCACAGATGTCCAGGTGGGGAATAGGCTTGGCAGTTAATACTGGAATGATATGACCCAGCAAAAACTGGGAGATCGAGATTCTCTTTCCACACCGGAAAGTTTAAATATTGCTTTGCCCCTAGTAAAAAATGTAGTTGACATTCACTCATTGCAGGAATGTGGATGCAATTGTGGAGAAGATAGTGGAGGACAAGGAGAAGCGGAGGACTTTTCGCCTGTTCTGGACTTTCCTGTAGCTTTGAGCTGTCCCAGAGGGGGTGTGTCTGTAGTGTTTATGCCCATCGTAGTCAGAGCAGTCTAACAGCTTTGCTAGTCTCACTGGTCCCCTCCTCTGAGGCAGCTCTTGTACCAGCGACACTAGCCCTAAGGCACCATTCTGAGAGCTGTGCCCTTTGCACAGGGAATATTCTCCAAGGATATGTCCCACTAGTATTACGGCCCATTTCCACATCTCCAGAGACCATCAGTGTGCAGAAATTATTCAAGTCATAAAAAGAAAGTTTTCTAAAGCATCGAGATATGGCATCTTGCTATTTCAATATAAGGTAAAGCACAGGAAGGACATGACTCTGGGCTGAAGGATCTCTGTTAGCTCCTACTTTCTCCACTGGCTTTGGTGGACTTAGTCCAGGTTTTAACTGAGCAGTGTTCAACATCTGGCAGGGTTTGCAGAACGTCTCTAATCAGATCCGCTCTGATGTGCTGTTTTCAACAGCTGAGACATTAAAACATTTCACCACAGTCACCAGCTCCAGGATTCATAAGCAGAGAGTGAAGACATCACTAGTTCTATAATGTCATGCATTCCCATGGGGAAATATGTGTCTTTCTGTTTTTTTTCCTCAGTTCCTTAAGCTATCCTATGACCTGCGCTCTATAGTCAAATAGTTCAACATGCCTTTGTTACACCACTTCTGAGCCTAAGATTTTTTAATCATCTAATGATGATGGCTGTCCTCCTCCAAAAACACTTAAATACAATCTGATCCAATTGGTCGGCTTCGCTGGAGTGCTGAGCCAGCACGTTGTTTAAGTGCCAAGAGTCAATGAAGCCAAAAATCAGGGTCAAAAGTTGCTATTAGTTGGCACATACCTCTGGCAGGCTTTATAGAATATCCTGATTAAAGCACTTGTTAAGCCTTGACTGAATTCTTTTTCCTCTTACAAATACAGTTTTGTCAGGTTTCATTTTTCACTCTCCACATGCTTTTGTGAAGAGGCCTGCGATCAGGATGATGGAGTAGCAACCTGAAGCAAAACGTGGGATTTCTGCCATACCAGAGGGATTTATGTCATTGTAGATTATTAACTACTCTGGTGACAGGTGCTATCTTCTGCATTATTCCAAGATCATTTGCAAGGTAGGCTATGAGCTGCTGCGA
Organism: Phaethon lepturus; assembly: GCF_000687285.1. Classification (NCBI taxonomy): domain Eukaryota; kingdom Metazoa; phylum Chordata; class Aves; order Phaethontiformes; family Phaethontidae; genus Phaethon; species Phaethon lepturus. Next base: position 55,938 of record NW_010529671.1, read on the forward strand.
CCACCGCTGCAACACTGAGTGAAGCAATTTTGGGAACTGCTGTTGCATTTAGTCTAAAGAACCACCAGATGGTGCAAAGAAATAAATCACCATCAGATGGAAACTTTGCAGCCAACCCCTTCCAGCCTGGGACAGGGCTCAGCCACCACTAAGCGAAGCTTCGCTTCAGTTTCAGTAGAGATAGAAGTGAGCTCCGACTGAGAGAAAGCAGATGTGATTTTGTGGGCTTTCACATCAATCCAGGCAGATTAGTAGCTAAGCTTAGTTTTGCTTTCAGGTGTTTATATGCAAAATTCAGACACATTAAAGCAGACACAAAGAAGAGCAATTGGCTTGAAATTTTGCAGATCGAAATGGAGTTCAGTGCATGTTGAAATGTGGAAGGTAGGAAAATAAATGCACAATACAGTCATATTTAGTTATATTTCAAAGTGCAAATCCCTGATAAACCCAGGATTAATTGATGGGTGAATTTTCCAAATGGTGAAAATCCTACTGGTTCAGTTCTTGTGCAGTTTCTACTTCCTTTTGCTGGATCTGGGAAAAATCTGGAAAATTCATCTTTTCTAGTTTGTGCTTGGCTCACACTCAAAAGCTTGTAGTGAAGTATCAATCCTTAAGTGTGAATCTAACCTCTCATCTAGGCATTTGGCATCTGGCTTTTAGGTGCTCTTTGGACCCATAGCTGATCCAAGTATGATACAGTACAGCTGAGCATGTGCCATTCTGTCACAAGAGGAGGTAATCCAACGGTATGTGCCTTCAGAGCCTTCCCAGTGAACCAGAACACCGTTAAAAGTATCATTGATAACGGCTGTCTCTTCAGAACAAGTCTTAAATACCTTGTTATTCACCTCATGTGTTTTACATTTGGATTTTTTACCTGTGCGACAAACTAAGACTGCAGCTCATTATACACCCTTGGCTTAGGAATGTTTTCCTTGCACACAGGGACTCTGAACCACAGAATCACACAGAATCACAGAATCACTAGGTTGGAAAGGACCTTCAAGATCATCAAGTCCAACCATCAATCCAGCGCCACCATGTCCCTTAAACCATGTCCTGAAGTGCCACATCCACACGTTTTTTGAACTCTTCCAGAGATGGCGACTCTACCACCTCCCTGGGCAGCCTGTTCCAATGCCTGACCACCCTCTCAGTGAAGAAGTTTTTCCTAATATCCAATCTAAACCTCCCTTGGCGCAACTTGAGGCCATTTCCTCTCGTCCTATCGCTGGTTACTTGGGAGAAGAGACCAACCCCCTTCGTCGCCACAACCCCCTTGCAGGTAGTTGTAGAGAGCGATGAGGTCTCCTCTCAGCCTCCTCTTCTCCAGACTACACGCCCCCAGTTCCCTCAGCCGCTCCTCATAAGACTTGTGCTCCAGACCCCTCCCCAGCTTCGTTGCCCTTCTCTGGACACGCTCCAGCACCTCAATGTCCTTCTTGTAGTGAGGGGCCCAAAACTGAACACAGGATTCAAGGTGCGGCCTCACCAGCGCCACAGTATTATGTATTAGTATTATGGAAGGTTATTATCGCAGGAGAGTGAAGTAACTGGAATCCACTCATTGCCTGTGATTAAATTTAAACTTTATAAGCTCATTGAACATCATTCTAATTCTCACACTTTTTGGAATTTGTCAGGTCCTACCACAGTGCACAACCCTTTTTGTAAGTATAAAGCAGACGAATCCCTGTACAGATTACAGTCATTATCTTATACACTCTGTGTAATATTGGGTCTGTTGTGGGTATTCCTTTATACTGGATTTTGGTAGAATTATAGCTAATGCAATGGCATTAGCATTAATAGCAACAGTATTACATAGGATGCAGAAACTAGAAGCATAACCTGACAAAACTACCCGGGATCACGTTTGTCCACCCCACCAAAACAGAATGGAACAGCAACACAATCAATCCGTCGTGAGGATTAGATTAGCTATGGAAATCTTGTGTTACGGTAATACAGGCTTTTATGGACCAAGGTCCAACTTGGATAAACGACCATCACTCTCGAATGAACGAGGAGCCTAGGGACCATACACCTACCAGGCGGCAAATTTCATTACGCTCTTTCTTTACCCAATGGAGAAAGCCAGGACCTGAAGGAATTCGGCCTCCTTGAGCCAAACTCTGGCGCAGGCCGGCTCCCCACAGGCTCTGTGCCTCTTCCTTGACTCTACAGGAAGTCAAAGATTCACCTCTTTTTTTAGGAACCCTGGTAAGGTTCCCCACCTGGCTACCATGAATACCTCCCATGATGCACATTTTCTTCCAAAGGTTTGAACTTTTCAAGCTCAGTACGATGTAGTAAATGGGAATACAAACTATTTTATTTTGCGAACAGTCTTCCTTAACAGTTGCTTTAGAAAGGAGAAATGTTGAATTACATTTAATTAAGATTTTTTTCCCCTAAGAATTTGGAGGGCAAACATTCATGCGGTAACCAACTAACAATGCATGGCTCCCTCTTTTAAGAGAATTCACCCTGGGTAAGAATAATTTTTGTTTTCCATCTTCCTTGTGATGGTTTGTTCAGATACAAATTTGCCTGCCTGCTTTGGAAGAACTGCAGGGCAATCAGAAGCCATTACAGCACTGCCTAGCCTTTTCCTGTACCAGTAGCGTTTTACTGGTTTATACTCTCCCAAGAATTAAACCCACTTTCCATGAACATTGACTGCAGTAGTTTTAAAAAATCACAAGTTGAGAAGTCTGAGCAGTACTTGGGCGTTTATCTGACTAGTGATATTTAAAGGACACAATTCAAATGTCATCGTTTTTATAGCAAATTACAGATATAAAAGTGCCTATGTAATTAAAAGAATAAGAAAATAAGCCAGCTGCATGTGCAGAGTCCACATTTAGAAAGAAGAGATGAGATCTGTGGAATAAATTACTCCCTTGAAAATAATCTTTTTAGCCCTAGTCTTCAGAAATTTTTTGACCACTTACTTAGATCTTTGAATAGGCTCAGGGCTGGGTAGAAACTCCAACCACCTGGATGTAAAATTTAACTTTGCATTATTATCTGGAAAGAATTAGTTCAGAACTGCATTCTGAATGCCAAGAAGAAATCAGAAAGTATTTACTGATCAACATTTCAGTTCTCTCTAAATAAATTTATCAAATATATTTTAGTGTATCAGGGAAAAGAAGTAGTAAGCACTTTGAATGAAGAACTTCTTTGAACATTATTGAAACTGATTCTGAAAACTGAAACAATACTAATGCTTACAAATGAGAGTATGAAACATGTCTGATGACAGATGATGTCACTTTTGGCATAACTGTATGATACAAAATATGAATAGGTAATGTTCTCTGAAATGTGACTCGAGTGACAGGAGAGGGAGAGCGGATAACCAAAATGGATATGATGCTACCATGGAGCAGTTAGGCTCACAAATAGTGAGACTGTTTCTGTCACAGATATGAGGAAAGTTCATTCCTCAACAGAAGACAATTGCCAGTTGACATTGAATTCAAACTAGTATTTAGATCTCAGTCTGCGAATTACTTGTGCATGCAGGCAGTATCAGGCAATGAAAATATTTCAGAGGTTATTATTTGCCAAAGGAAAATGAGGAAAGGAAAATATGTGATGGGGTCACTCAAGTTTCATTACTACAAATTTTATTACTATGAAAAATTTTCCCAAGGGCTCTTCATTCTACCATGGACCACTCAGTTAAAGACCTGAAGGCCTAGCGTCTGGCTTATGTCCCGCCTGACAAAAATCTTAGACAGGAAGATTTAATTTTTGCACCAGAACTATATTCAAAGGGGTGAGATGAAAGGTACTCCATTATTTACTGGAGACTGGAAGGAGAACCAGAAAGACAGAGTCATACCAGGCTATGAGCCAAAGGTCCTTACTAAATTAACAACAAACAGGTGTTTTATCATGAACATCCTTGTTTTCTTACTTCTCTGGAAGTCAAGTTTCCAGGGAGTGTCTTGGGTCAAGATCACTTTCATTGGAAAAAATGAAGTCACTGCGGCAATATAGCCACACTGGATTTTAGAATTGTCGTAAGCTAAATGAATTGTCAAACCTTAAGGTGCTTGGAGGGGTATTTAATACTGTCTGTCTCTGAATCTGTATGGCAGCAGAAGAGCTTAATCACACAAGGAGCTCCCTTGCTCTACTTTCTGGTGAGGACCTTCCTAAATTTCTCAGCCCTACTTGCCAGATGATGCCAAAGTGCGATGGATGAATATACTGATCTGGTACTGTGGCTTAACCCCAGCCAGCAACTAAGCACCACACAGCCGCTCGCTCACCCCCTCCATGGGGGGATGGGGAAGAGAATCAGAAGACTAAAAGTGAGAAAACCTGTGGGTTGAGATAAAGACAGTTTAACAGGGAAAGCAAAAGCCACATGTGCAAGCAAAGCAAAACAAGGAGTTAATTCACCACTTCCCATTGGCAGGCAGGTGTTCAGCCATCCACCTGAGAGCAGGGTCCATCACGTGTAATGGTTACTTGGCAAGACAAAACGCCATCACTCTGAACGTCCCTCCCTTCCTTCTCCTTCCTCCAGCTTTATATGCTGAGCATGATGTCATATGGTATGGAATATCCCTTTGGTCAGTTGGGGTCAGCTGTCCCAGCTGTGTCACCTCCCAACCCCTCGCTGGTGGGGTGGTGTGAGACGCAACAAAGGCCTTTGACTCTGTGTAAGCGCTGCTCAACAATAATAAAGCCATCTCTATATTATCCACACTGTCTTCAGCACAAATCCAAAACATAGGCCCATACTAGCTAACATGAAGAACATTAACTGTATCCCAGCCAAAACCAGCACACTACTCCATCATTATTTCTTGCCTAAGCAATACTGTGGCTCCCTGTAAATTGTTTGGCCTGTTAGAACCACCACAAGGTTAATAAGAATGTGTGTGCGCTGTGCTTGCAGAATGCAGGGGGAATGTTTGTGCATGGTGTTAAAGAGCTACAGTCTGTGGGATCTGGCTGAAGAACAATGGCCTTGTGAAGGTCCAGCTTGTCCAACCCTCAGCGTAAGATAAGAGGAAGAGCTGCAGGAGACAGCTGGTCTCACACAGGATTGATGTTGTTAATAGGATTAGGAAAAAATGATGCCATTGATAAGACCAAGAAAGAGCAATGCCACTGAAGTAAAAAATGGGTCAAGACGGGTAATTCTGCAAAGACCAGAGACTGCAATCTGAAAGATAAAGAACCCTTGTGGGTGTTCTCCACATGAACATTAAAGGAGCATCCAAGTGCTCTGGACAGCAATCTGGCTCCACTTCCCAGTGACTTGGTTAGCCACCAGTCAGCACAGTGGGCAGCTGAGACTGGTGAATTGTAGAGACTAAGTGAGTGTATGTTTGTTCCTGCAAGTATTTTTAGCTAAAAAGAGGCTCTTCCTCTTATAATAATCTTGCTTATTTAGGATACAATGACAGCTAATGTTAAGAAATGTTGGCATCCGTTACTGTATTCAAAGGTAATTCTGTAACTTGGCATTGTGCATGGATCTCTCTTCTTCATGGTCAAACTCCTTTTGTTCCAGTTACTTTCAGACATTTTGCCTATGGCACTGCAAAAATTACAAGCTGATCTGAGTGTTTTATTTTTGCTAAATGTTAACGACAACAATTTCACCAAAAGACAATGTGCAATGTTTGACACATTTGCATTTTCTGATCTGGCTATAAAATTATTAATCATATATTATTTATTCATGGAAGTGTATTCTGGAGAAGGGATGCCAAAACTGAGAGTTTGTGTCTCTTACTGAGACAATAGTTACCTGTAGCTACCAGTGTCTACAAAGTATTTTGCACACAAGTGTGAACTCTTTCTCCCTGTCCTCTCACTGCGCACAAATCTCATGGTTATATTATTGTGGCACTGGACCCCAGCTAACAGATAGGGTATTTTAGTGTTGGCTTAGGGATGTATTTAACATAGCCACATACATCTTGGTCAGTAGGCAGTGTGAGTTCATACTTGTTCTCGAATGATTGTGCAGATTTCTGTTGCATTTGTGTAAGACTGAGAAAAATGTCCGAGAAAAAAAGACCATCATTTTCCACAAGAACAAACTTTGAGGTCTTAGGGGCTAATCTCATCCCTCCTGGTACCTCCCGTTCTGAACCAAATCCTTTTTAAGGCAGCATCTGTTTACAAAGCGTGCTATTCGCATAGCTTGTTCAGCTTATGTGGCTTTGTCGAATCACATGTTTCCTCTCCATCCTTTATCTGCATTCTTCATGTAATGTGAACCAAATGGCTGCACGTTTGGGCAGCAAGGATCTCCTATTTAATACAAATGAGATGATACAAGGGAATGCAGGTGCCCCGGTTTCAGGAGCATTTGACCTCCTCTCAACACATCACTGTGGCCTCCTACTCTTTCCTCTAGCTCTGATCTTTCATTGCTTGCAGTGTTCCCCACACAGAGGTGTAAGTCTATCGGTGAACTAAACCAAGTTTTGCTCTACCCAAAGTCAATAGGAATTTTACTTTACTGTAAGCAATTTTGAATACAAGATAAAAATATATATTTGTCTGTATGCATCCAAAAATGTTTATTTGAACAATAACAACATAATTAAAAATCCAAACACATTGCAAAACCTTTTGTATCTAACAGCGTTTTTCTCTTCCTTCTCAGTTGGAACTGCTTTGTCTCAGCCATCTCTCAGTAATCCTCTTTTTGGGCTATCAGTTAGTTGTCTATGTTTCAACATTAAATAAACTTTGCATTTTGGGATAACTTTCAAGCATCTCTTTACTGGATTATAGTTAAACCTTTATATTTGTGGACTCACACTCTACCTGAAAGCAACAGGAACATCTTTTTCAGATAATCATTTTGGCAGTTAATGCTGGATTGCAGTGTTTTTATTAGCACTGAATGAATCCCTCAACACACTTCAACAAGCAAATGAGAAAGAAATCATTAAACATATCTGTGCAATTAATTACCCTAATGTACTGCAAACAAAAATTATTTCATGAATAGCTGAAAAAATGAAGTCAAGTTTCCTATGGATTTGTGTGTTACGTGCCTTCATTCACTCAGTCCCCTCTCCTCACTGCAGTATAATCTGCTCTTTTGCTATCTGCTTTCTCTTTGACTGAACAAGAAGTAGTGGCATGCATTGGTCAAATGGATGCTGCACCACAGAGTAGAAACACAGCTACTTAAAAATGCCTTTCTTTGGTAGGGGAACTACTTTGGTCTTTCTATACACCTTCTGATTTTCCTAAAGCTTATGGGGACTAAATGTATTGGAGGTTTCTCTCTCTCTGTCAAACATACCTGAGGTCTCTATCCTTTTTTTAAAATATACATAAAATCTCCACCCCTTTGTGAAACCAATGAAAAAAACATGAGGGACAGAGAAGCAGGATTTGTAAGTCTTGCTTCCTTGCAAAGTCTGGCAAAAAATACCCAGTTTTACAGGAGACTGCATGAGTATTTCTCCTAAGTTCTCCTGCCACGCGTTTAAACTCTCTTACCAAAATATACCTTGGAGTTTTCAGAAATCTTCTCCTCAGTTATTTGTGTTACTGTGTAATGCTGGACAAATGCATTTTAACATTTAATACCTCTATCTGCATCATTTGGCAGACTTCTGCCCAATTTTTATTTCCAAAACAAGACTGGCACAAATATATTCCTACTGTTCAATTTAAAAAAGGTAATTAAAATTAAATGCAGTGTCAATGCAAGATGTTCAAGAACTTATGACAACAAAATTCTTTGCTAACATCTTTGGCCATAGTCTTGTGATTATGTCGGCTTCAGTCTGGACAAAGTCCTGCAGGGCTTCCCCATAAAAGTTAGTCCAGAACTGCAGCTGGAAAAACCTCAATAGTTCCTTGTCATTTTCAAACGTTAAATTAAGAACTTTGTTCTGTCAGTTTTCTAGTAAACTTTCCAAACTGATTTTCCACATATTAGGAGGAACCTTCTGTTGCTGGCGGAGCCATACAGAAATGGACATACTTTGAGGAGAAAGACGACGTCGATCCCCTATGCTGCTCTGGGAAGAAGTAGGGCTATGGAAAGCCTGCCAGGAACCTACTGAGAAGAAAGTGGGCTATTGCTAAGTCCATTTTTAGATGGATTGAGCTCTTCTTTCCAGAGGTCTGCTGTACCACTCGAATCAAACACAGTGGGAATGTTTTGCCCATTTCTAATCCTTGTAGGAGCCATTCACTGTTGCTGGAAGGTATTTGCCTGTGGACTAAGAGCATTCATGCATATCAACTGTGTCCAGGACACTTTGGCACAAAAAATATGCCAGAATAAGGTTGAAGAAAAGATGTTAATTGCTATCCAGCAGAGAAAAAGCAACATTATTGGCACAAGAAAGAATATTTCAAGAGGTGGTCTGGCATCTCATTCGCAGCCTGTTTGAATGCCATTTCTTTCTTCGTGAGCAGGGATCATGTTGGATTTTTTCTTCATATGAAGGGCATATGTTAAATACAACATGAACTCTCAGCTCCAAATTCCTTTATACTAATGGAAGTCTACAGTTAACTCCCCAGCCTTCTGAATCTTGTTTATAAAGCTTAATCAAAAGAGCTGTGTAGCTCTTCTCATGTGTTTAAGAGGACTGCAATATAAATAAAGTGAAGGAAAAAGTGGGTCACAACTTTGGCAACCCTTTTTCCTTCCCTCTATTTTTGGTGTCAGTGTTAAAGCCTTCAACATTTCCTTGTACGGACAAAACAATTAATAAAAAAACAAACCTTAGAGTGGAAGCAACCATACAACTAAAATGGCTTTACTTTACCAGTGAGGAAAATACATAAAAATGGGCAACAGCCTGTAAAAGCCCCAGTATCATACCACATATGGTGTGAACTGATAAAATTAGCGTAGGTGATCTGCAGATAATGTCTGGGAAATGTTAACAGTAAAACTGTATGTGCTGAAGGCCTCCAAAGTTTAAATAAATATTCTAAGTAAATGTTATGAAAACCTCTACTCCTTTCATGAGAATCTGTTCCAAGAAGGCTAAATGAGATATAGTTTATTTACATGAATCCCATTTTGATCTTGAATAAAAATAAAGTACAGGCTGTGTTGGACAGGATGGTATTGCACACCCAGCAGGACAGGGCACAAATCCCATTCATCTCAGAGGTATGACCAGCCTGTCGAAACAGGAGATAATGTCCTCCTAGGAAAGCAAGAAAAATTTTGTTCTATGCATGCTCCAGTTCTGCAACTCCTTAAAATTGCAGTTTCAATTGATCATCCTGTAGGAGGGAATCCAATTCAGTTTCTTCCCTTTAGGAAAGCTGTAAAAAACCAAAGGGAGAGGAACTTCTTCTCAAATGCTCTCTCCACACACAAGGCCAAAAAAGACCCCCTGGTCACTGGGGAGAGTTCTCCTGATCCTAGCTCAGAAGGACACTGCTCTCTGCTTTGCAGACCCAACGCTTGCCTTGGGTTAAGCACAGCCTGGCTTGGAAGCAAGAGCAGAGGAGGTTTAGTGAGATGAGCAGAAGGTGGAGTGGGGACACTGAAGCAGGTCCATGATGCTTCTGGGGTCGGTGGACCTAATGAAGCTTTAGGTGGGGATAGGGATAAGAAGATGTTTCAGGTGCTGCAAATGGGAAAATGTTTTTTTGAGAAACTACAGGAACAAGATTTCTTTCTTCATCTCCCATCTTCCCAAGGACTTTCTCCTTCACACAAAATGCCCACCCAGTCTCCTGCACCTCCCCACTTGTGTGGCATGTGTGGCCAAAGGAAGAGGAGGGAGGAAAGAAAAGGTCAGGGGCGAGGATCATTAAACCTCATCAAGGCAGGGACAGAAACACAGCTGGGCTAGGAAGCTGGCAGGAGACCCCCGGGGGGATGCCCTCGCTGCTCTCCCTGTGCTGGTGGATGCCTACAGAGGGCAAAACCAGCTGGAGGACAGAGAGGCAGAGGAGGAGGCTTGTTTCCAGTCTTGGGTGGCCTGACTCGGGGTTGGGGAGGCAGTGCCTCTGCAAGCAGGGAGCCACAGCCAGGCCAGCCTCGCTGCTTCAGTGTCCCTCCAGGACTTTAGCTTGGGGCCTGGAGAAGACCCCAATGGGATGAACACAGAAGCTGGCTGAAGTCAGCTTTCCTATCACTGGTCCTCTCCACCTCTACTGCTCCAGACTTCATTTACGATTGACTGGAAGTCCCACTGTTTTGTTTACAAATTATCAAATTGCTTTTAGGTTCTGGACCAAAGTATCCATAGCCCCTGAATTTTGTTGAAAGGAAATGATCCTTTCAAAATGGTGGATCACCAATGCATGTTGTAGCTTGTTATTGATGGGCTTGGGCGTTGGGATCATGGCCTTGGGATCAGGCTTTGATACTGTAATTTCAAGATATTTTAAGGTGGCATAGAGGTGGGGACAATGCAGAGAGAGAAGCAGATGCTGGGTCCATGGAGAGGTCATGTTTCCCATGACCTCCCTCAGGGCCAGCTTATGCTATTTTCTGAGGGAACGAGGCCATTTGGTTCACCTCAAAATCTTTTTTTTATAGCTTCAAACCATGGCACAAAAAAGCAGGTAGAATCAAACCTGAGTGACCCACATTTTCAGTTCTCGATTTTTAAAAGCTTTCATTTTCTTCAGATTTTAAAAAATCTGAAATCCCAATGAAATCACGTTTATCAGGTTTTAATTTAAACGAACATCTTCAGTTTCATAAAGTAGCTTGCTTTTGGGCTGATGGTATGTGTGTCAGGTCTCATATTTATGACTGAGTTACAGACCCTGAATTAAAGAAATAATAGAGAACCATGAATGTGTTCTACTTTTGTAGCAATTTTTACTTTGTAGAAATATAAAAATAAATATCTACATTTGCTTAATAAGTTTCACCTTGGTTGCATAACTGTGTCATTATCTTTTCTTTGTGTTCATTTAGTATAAATTAAATGTCAGAGAAAAAGTACGTCTCATGACAGCCACGAAAAATACTCTAACAACAGTTTCTCCATTTAGTGGATAAGCAAATTGCTTCTTGGATTTTTGTGCTGCGTAATTTATGGGGAATACCTAAAGACAGGAAATAAATAAACTTTTATTCTTTGCCAGGCTGTATGTCTATCTGTAGACAGGTCAAACTGATGGGGGATATAACAGTGGAGAATGTTCAAACTACCAGTTTTTCACTTCTGGCTTGTGCTCAGGCCTGTTTTGTGCATTATCCAGTTCTTAAAACTTGAATGCTAAAGAGAATGTGAACTGTCTCTGCTAACATCATAATATGATAAAATAATTTCTGAGGATTTTTTTTTCAATATTAACATTTCAATGGCTATATTTTCCACAGGTAAGGTCAGATTTTCCTTTATTTATCTACATTGTTACATTTTATATTCCCACAAGATTCACTGAATATGGAAAATTTACTATCAGATGAAGTAACTTTGACAGAGCAAACAGCAACATTGAACTTTTGGAAAGCTGGTAGTTTCAAAAAACTTTTTTGTAGTACTTACAGATTGCCAACCTTGATGACCTAAGGTTAAAATCATATTAAGATGAAATAAACTAAATATTTCAACAACTTGGGTATTACTTAAACATCATGGTTCCCTTGACACAAAAGCAATTTCATTCATCTGCACCATTTCCTTTTGTTTTTATTAGCTGTCCAAATCTTGAAGGCAGCTCTGCAAATCCCAGTCCTACTTTTTTCAATTTGATAGGTCACATTGAAAACTGATAAAAGATGCTTATGTTTTTTCCTGCTACATTTGCAGTGCTGCCAACCGCAAACTCAAAAAAAACCAGGAACATAATCCCCATAGTCTTGAAATGGCATAAAAGTCTTGAAGGAGAAAAAGAAAGGTGGGTTATTCACATCTGACTTGGGAGTTTTAAGCCCTGGAACTAGAATTGTCTCACATTCTTCATACTTTGTCTGCAAGTAAAAAAGACAGAAGCTTTGGTGTTAATGCAAGGGGAGATTCTTATGAAATAGAAAAGTTTTAGCTTTGTCTCAGACAAAATCTTTGGGCTTTAAGAAAAAACATACGTAGTGAGACTTGTGATGAAATTGTGAGAGCTGGCAACACCTCAATCAAGCTTGTTCTCCACTTCCATTAAAATTGAAAGGAAAAATACCAAAACCATACTTCTGGTGCAAAAAGTGATAAACCAGCAGGGAACAGCCTTGCCTAGTCAGCTTTTTCCCTGAAATGAAAGACAAGCATCTTGTAAAAGGTCTGCTCAGAGTTCCAGTGAAGTCAGATTGCAAAATGGGCTCTCACTGACTCCAGCGTTAAAATAGTGTGCTCACTTAAGGGGTTGTTCAAAGGAAGAGGGGGTACACTGCTACCAACTTGAAATTTGGATATTATTTGACTTGATAAGCCTGTAGCTCTTTAGAAGGAGGTTAACGCAGACAAATATTTTTCTTATTGCCTCCTTACTGAGATGAACTTCTGCTACTGGCTTTGCTGCGAAATATTCAAAAGTGATACTGAGTACTGTGTTTCTGCTTATGTTTAAGAGAAGCTGAATTTTTCAAGCTAAATTAAATGTTTAACAGAAGTTGAAGTTAGCAAGCTAAATTAAATTTTTGCCATTTATTCAAGAAAGAGAGTTTATTGGGTAAGGGGTACAGACCTAATACAATGAGCTAAATTAAAATAGTGTAGTTTTAAGGATAAATATGTCACCATGATGAATAGCATATAAAGCTGTATACTAATTATCTTTAAAATATGATGGCAATGCTAGTACCAAGTCATATTCAGCATCACAATATGCTTTCTACAGGTGGTGTCTTAATCATGTTGCCATCAAAAATGCCTGTGCAATCATCTGCACTCCTGTTGTGTGTGCCCACCACGTCTTTCTCATTAGCACTGGCAATTATGCAACCCTAGAGCCATTAGATCTGCTTGCACAGCTGCCTGAAAATCAGCCAATGCAAAAAAAAAAAAAAAAAAAAAAAAAAAAAAAAAAAAAAAAAAAAAAAAAAAATCGGTAAGCTGACCTGTCTCTCTCTTCAACCCAAATATCAGACACAGGTGGTAGCAGAAATATGCACGCAGTGACAATGGAAAGGTTGGGCTACCCTTCCTGCAGAAGCATGGTCTTAAAGAAAGCTTAAGCTATTCATTAAACTGGACCTTGATGTTACAAGTTTGCCTGGGGTAACAAGGTCTGGCTGGTTCTAACTGTGCTCCCTTTCCACCACCTTGCACTTGAAGAAACACTTCCAACTTGTGCAAACTGGGCTTAAAAAACAGCAGATGAACTGACAGGTCTCCGCTGGCAGTGCTTTCTGTCTGCTTCCTGCAGGACAGAAAGGTCACTGCACCAGGTCCAAAGCAGAAAGCCCAAGGGCTGGTTCCTTTGTCTTCCTTAAGACTGCTTTGTACTTCCAGAGTAAAAATGAATGTGATCATAGCAAATAATTGTTTGCAAGTCATGCCAGTATCTAGCTCAACATTATCTTCTTGATGCTACCAGAATGACGAACTTTAAATTTTCGTTTATATCTAGAGATGTTTAAGGTGTTCATTTAGTCTTTGCTTTATATTATTTCCACCTGCCTAATATCAAATTAATTTTATATTAAAGGCAAGATTTCCATTAGGACTCAAATTAACAGGCTGAAATAGCTATCAACACAAGGTTTTGTTACTTACTGCAGCAGAGACTTGTATATACTTCACTGAAAATCTAAGCCATTGCTTTAAGAGTTTCTATGTCACAAAGCAAATTCCTCACTACTTTCCTTGCCAGTAAGCAAAAATCAGTGCTCAAAAATTAAGGAAGAAGAAAATTAAGGTTTTCTACAATATAACACGAAAATCTTTTGTGTAACAGAAAGGGCATTGATCTATTAGCGTAGGCAAACAGCTAATGAGTAGTGCTGTATCTTTTTTGGAACAGTAAAGGAATCAGTGAAGTCAAAATTAGCGATGTTTACTGTGTGTAAGTTGCATGTCAAGCCCAGGTACACAACTGGCTGTTTGATGTGAGCAATCAAACACACAGCAGTTCAGAATTCTTAAATTTGCTGTTGTTGGGAAAACAGCACGCTTTTTTTCTCATCAGAAAGCAATTATATACTTGGTAACTAATTGAGCAATTAAAATCCCTTCTAAGACAAATCCTTTACTAAACTAATACTAGACCATATTTCCTTTCCATGTTCACTAGGCATCTGTAGTTTCTGTCCTTTTTCATGGTATAGCAGGATCCTGACTCTTTGGTTTGCCTGTTTCCCTTCACACAGTGTGCAGTCCAAAGCAACAATGTAGGCGAGGTCCAAATAACTCCCTTTACTCTCTTTAAATACTCAGTGTGTAGTGTGTAAGGCCAAGCAACAGATGAACACCATTACTTTGACTGAGTTCTGGTGGCTCTGAAACAGAGGATACAGTCAAGGTGACGAGGTGTTTCACAAGCTGTGAAAAGGCTATTCCTCAATGCTTATTGCTGCAGACACATCACATCAGTTTGAATAAGAGGAGAAGTGTATGTAAAATCATAAAGTAATACTAGTCTAACAGGACCTCCAGAAGTCATCTAGCCTAAAGCAGGGACAACTTTAAAGTTACATCAGGTTGCCTGAGGTCTTGACCAGTGTAATCTTGAGTATCTCCAAAGATGGTGGTGATACCACAGCCTCTTTGGGCAACTGTTTCCAGTGCTTGACCACTCTTACTGTGAAGAACGTGACTGTTCTTTCCAGAGATTCATTTCAGGAAAAGAGGAAATTACACCAAGCATTAGAGCTGAAGAAGAGGGGCAGTATGTGTGCTAGGTACCAGAGGCATGGAGATCTTCCAGAGCTGTGCGGTCTTTTAGGTCATGTGCTGGGCGGTAGCAGTGGAAGCACTAACGCTGTGCAGGGCAGGAGGATGCTGTGTACTACATTGTCACCTTAGGCCACAACCAGAAGTTGGGATTGCCTTGTGCTACTTTGTGTGCATCACAAATCCATATGCTACTCCTTCAGGAGATGGGTTTTAGTCCTGCTGCTTCAACTGAGCTGTGCAGGGCAGTACTGATTTTACGTTTTTAAATCTGGCGATGTCTAAAGAAGAACCCCATTTGTGACAATTTGGTTTGATCCCCTTCCTAACTGAGGGCCCTTCGATTTCAGTGTAATTGTACAAGTGATTAGTCTTCTTTTTGTGTACAGTAAGTCCTGTTCTGTAGACAAGTGAAAACCCACTAAAGGGCAGTGTTCACCATCTTACCAAGGCACTTCCAGAGGGGATGGGAGTTGATTTGTAAAGAGGTCAAGAAACCAAGTAACACAATAAAGAATTTTTTTCCCTTAAATGTTTGCAGAAAAGAGGGTAGAGGCTCTTTCAGGCATGCCAGGCTGAAAATTTCCATTTTAAGAAACTGTTTTTTTCCCTGGAAAAACTGTAGACAAATCAGCTTAGGGCCTGATGTTTTGCAGCACAATCAGCTGCTGCCTGTGGCATCACTTCCAAACTGGTTTCCTTTCCCAAAAAATAATCAAGTCTATTTTGTTTGAAGTATTTTACATCCTGTGCTAAGGCATTCGTCTCATGCACACATATAAACATGCACATACAGGAATACGCTGGGAGATATTTTTTTCCGAGGCCAAGACAGGTGGAGGCCAAGTGTGAAGTCTCTTGCTGTCAGTGATGGAGATTCAAAGCTTACTGGATAAGCCTGAGCCTCTGTGTGAACATCTTAGATCAACTGAGAATGTGTCAAGGTCTATAATGTTACCTAGGAACTTTAAAACCTCTGTGGATTAGGAAAACCATTCCCACGGCTTACTTTGCCCCTTGGGCAAACATTGTAAGTTCAAAATGGGATAACTTATAGGCTATTTCATTCTGACAATGCAGTTTGGTGCTCATGGGGTATTAGATTATTATTTTGATTTCATTCCTAGCTTCACCTTCATCATCAGTCTTTGCAAAATAAGAAAATGAGATGGATCAGTTTTGTTGTACTTATCTCTTGGTGCCCCCATAACTCTAGAAGATGGAGTTAATTTTGGCAGAAGACATGCTCTTTTCCAGCAATTGCACTCCAGTGATGAAACATGGATTTCTGTTAAGCCTGAGCAGAAATAAGTAAGAGAGAAAAAACATATAATTCTACTAACAGTTTTGATATTTTTTCCCAGTAGTTTGGAGCGTGGGAGAAATAGAAATGGGAATGGGCAATCCTGATACAATATTGGTTGCAAACATAGCCCAGTGCTGAACTTCAGGTCAAGTAGAATTACAAAAATGGAAGAAAAAACAAAAAGGGTAAGAAACATAGAACAAAATATACCAGCTAGAATCATACCTAAGGTGGAAAAAGCCTTTGTGTATGAGTTTGTTTGCAAAGTTGATGCACTACCCGTTTCAGGCAAACTGCTGATTATTTTTTCAATTCCAAGTTCTCTGATCACTTACCCTGGGAGAAAATGTTTGCTGGAACTTGCTATATTTCTACCAGACTTTTAATTATCCTACTGGGATGCTATTTACAGCCAGCATTCTAGGGCGAGTCTTGGAGGTGCAGTTCCCATTAACATTAATGATGTGTGCATGCTGTGAAGATAACTATAATCCCTTTGCAGATTAAACTCTTGGTGCTGTCAAACCTTTTCCTAATGCTGTAAGTCTGAAGGCATTCAAAATGGGTATAGGGCTTTTTTTTTTTTTTTTCCCCCCATATGAGTTATTGCGGTATTTTTGACTGCTTTGGGTGAACAAAAAGTTCTCTCCAAGACCGATGTTGTCTGCCAGAAAGCATAGTTATGAATGGGTGGCCTGGTTAGTGTAGGTGTTTAGGATCTTTGAAAGTCACACCAAAGAATCTCTACAGTATATTCTTGCTGGAGCTAATGTAGTTAAAATATATAAAAATTTACAAATTTTAGTTCTTCCATTTAAATCCACTGTCAGAATGCTCGTGGCCCATTTTGCATTGATATACTATATATATATATTGATATATCTATTCAGTGCAGCAGAACAACGGTTCCATGAGTTTCATGAGTTATGGATAAAACCAGAATGTGATCACATGAGAAAAATAATTGCTCTGCTTTATGAAATATAAGCTTCTCCATGCACTAGGTGTAGTATATCTAGTTTTACTCTCCATGAAAATATTTTATGTCTACTTGAACACAAAACTGATGTAAAAGATTTCAACATCAAACCTGTAGACATGCTGTGCTGATCTACAATCAAATTAATGTGCAGATAATTGCATGAGAAATTGATAAACATGTATCAGACAGAGAGGCCTAACTGCGGGTATCCTCTGCCCTGGAGATGTCTGCCTTGTAACTAAGCCAATATAGGAATCCAGGAAGAGACAGAAATACAGATGGAGTACTCACATCTTCAACCTAGAGAGCAAAAGAAGGCATTTAAGAGAAAGATAGAAACAAATCAAGACACAAGTTAGCCTTAAAATTAATTAATTATTTAATACTATGCAGTTATGCATATAATATCTTTATTGATGATCTGGATAAGGGAATTGAGTGCTCCCTCAGGAATTTTGCAGATGACACCAAGCTGGGTGGGAGTGTTGATCTGCTGGAGGGTAGGAGGGCTCTGCAGAGAGACCTGGACAGGCTGGATCGATGGGCCGAGGCCAACTGTATGAGGTTTAAGAAGACCAATGCCGGGTCCTGCACTTGGGTCACAACAA
>NW_010529672.1:0-33207 GCF_000687285.1 Phaethon lepturus
TAAAGTCATGCTTTTATATAAAACCCTACTGCACCATCACATATAGGACTGAAACAGGCAACAATTTAACAGTAGAGGACAAGTTACCAGTCATTAGTTCATCAGTGTGAACTGTCTGTCTACACACACCGTCCTACTGAGGCTAAGTTAATCTCAATTATCTGGCCCTTGCTGTGGGCTAAGAGCATGTATATGCACAGTTGCCATGGACAAATTAATGCATGGTGACTTGCTTCCCTGTAAGTGATATGTCCGAGTCTATTTTAAATCTGTATCTCTACTGCTAGCGCAACACACCTAGAGGAGCTACTCAACTCAGGGAATATACGTTTATGCATGTTCAAGAGAAACAGCAAAATGAAATACTTGCTCATAGCGAAAAATACTATGCTTTTCCTTCTCAACTATCTGGCGTAAATAAGAGCTGCAGTTACAAAGCAAACCTGTTTGTTACTACCTAATGGTGCACATTGAACGGAGATCACAGGTCATGATAATTCTTCCTCCTGTGGAGCTAACTTTTCTATTTTTATTAACAAAGGAAAATATTAAATACTCAGATTTGGCCTATTTTTCCTTTAAAAATGTGAAAAATATTTGGCAATTTTACGGACCTGTTGATACAGCATGCCTTGGGGGAAAAGGAAGTGTCTGTCAATGGTTGAATGAACTGGAATGCTTGAAAAATAATGATAGATAGCGTATACAGTTATGACTGAAAGTGCACATCACCTTGGAGTTGTCAGCAATGGTAAACAAAATAATGTTACTAGTACCTATAGACCTTGTAAGAGAGAACGGACGAGTGTGTTTTTCCAGCAAAATCTTCAACAAGGTGATCTTTCCAAGCACATGAAGCACTTCCAGTATTTTTACCATCTAGTTTTCTGTTAAACTGTGAAAAGTGAGTCAGATGCTGTAAATGCATCCAGACGACTCAACGTCCAGATGGAGATTGGCTGATGAGTGGTGTCCCTCAGGGGTCCGTGTTGGGACCTGTACTCTCTAATGTCTTCATCAATGACATAGCAAGTTTGCAGATGACACCAAGCTGAGTGGTGAGGTTGACACGTGTGAGGGATGGGATGCCATCCAGAGGGACCTGGACAAGCTTGAGGAATGAGTCCATGTGAACCTCAGGAGGTTTAACAAGGCCAAGTGCAGGGTCCCGCAACTGGGTCAGGGCAACCCACGGTATCAGTACAGGCTGGGGGATGAAGGGATGGAGAGCAGCCCTGCTGAGAAGGACTTGGGGGTACTGGTGGATGAAAAGCTGGACATGAGCTGGCAATGTGTGCTGGCAATCCAGAAGGCCAACCATATCCTGGGCTACATTCAAAGCAGCATGGCCAGCAGGTTGAGGGAGGTGATTCTGCCCCTCAACTCCGCTCTGGTGAGACCTCACCTGGAGTCCTGCGTCCAGCTCTGGAGCCCTCAGCACAGGAAAGACATGGAGCTGGTCCAGAGGAGGGCCATGAAAATGATCTGAGGGACAGGCTGAGAGACTTGGGGCTGTTCAGTCTGGAGAAGAGAAGGCTCCGGGGAGACCTTACTGCAGCCTTGCAGTGCTTAAAGGGGGCTTATAAGAAAGATGGGAAAAGACTTTTTAGCAGGGCCTGTAGCGGTAGGACAAGGGGTAATGGTTTTAAACTAAAAGAAGACAGATTTAGACTAGACATAGGAAGAAATTTTTTCTGCATGAGGATGATGAACCACTGGCCCAGGTTGCCCAGAGAGGTTGTAACTGCCCCATCACTGGAAACATTCCAGGTCAGGTTGGACGGGGCTCTGAGCAACTTGATCTAGTTGAAGATGTCCCTGCTCATTGCAGAGGGGTTGGACTAGATGGCCTTTAAGTTCCCTTCCAACACAAACTATTCTATGGTTATATGACTCTGTGATGATTGTTCTGCTCAAAGTCTCCTGTAAGGTGGAAGGAAAAAAAAAGAAAACACAAACTTCTTCAAGTTAGTGGATTGTATTTTTTTAAACTGATGGTATTCTAGTTTCATCTTTTTTATACATAATGTCTAAAACACTGTTTTGTCGATTATTTCTGATATTTCTTTTTATTCTCACAGGCTTAGTTTTCAAATTCAGGCCTATTGCAACTGTCTTATTTAAGGTATTTTGCTACCATTTTATTATCTGGCACACACTTAATAAAAAATCATTGGAAATAATTGGACTATGTTATATCAAATGATCTTGCAGCTGTATTTTCTAAGTACCAAGAATTGTAGTTTAACTTTAATGACCTGCTTGACATGAATAAGAGGCAAAAATATTTGGTTCCCCAGTTTGCCGTTTGAAAATGGATGGATACTTCCCTAAACCCTTTTAAGGAAAAGCCCCAGTAGATGGTACTGCAGGACTGGATCATACACTACAGTATGTGAATACAAGATAGGAGGAAAATCAGTTATGGTAAAGAGGAAATGGATCTTAGGTTATTTATGGAGTTATAAACCTCTTCCTTTCCCAAGCCCAGATTTCGTTACCTGTTTTCACACAAGTGAAAAGATTCAGCGAGGTCAATGTACTCTGGCCCAAAAGGCAGAAGTGATTGCCTGGACTAAAAGAGGTTTGGGTCTTTTGGCTTCCATTCCACTTCTTGAAGAGGCTAAAATTATTGTGATTTGAAAGATGAAGATGAGCTCTGTAGATACACTTGTAAGTATTCCCAGTATCCAGCAAACTGGGTAGCGGGGTTGGAAAGAGAAATAGTGAGAATGGCTTCTGCATTTTCCTTATTGTAATGTCTATTTTCTTGATTCCCAAAGGAAGCCTACACTAAAGAAAATGTCATTAATTAAATTCAGATGGACTCAGCTGCATAATGTGGAGTCAATGTACTGCTCTCAGAAAACTCACAAATCACAAAAGTCGGTCCATTTAATTTGTGTCATTCCATAAGGTATTAAGACGTTTTCCGAATGAGGAGGAACTAGAATTTTCAGTCCTTAAAAACGATAAACTGAAATTAATATTAAAGAATATGTGTGTTCAGTTCTTAAATATTCTTTAGTAGCTGTGGTAATTTCATGGTCAATGCCAGGTCTGTTCTGCTAATAATTTTAAAACAAATTATTATCCTGAGACTTATTTGGTCTATTACACAAATAAAGGCGAGTTGCACTGGCTTGTGTCAGATGTGGTCCCAAGGAAGAGAATGGCTGAAGGCAATTTATCCCACAACACCCTCCATCTGCTTGCTTTGAACACTCAGGTACTTTTAGTTTCATGTTTCCCTTGACCAGGGAATGTTAACTCCATTGAAGTACTCCGATTTCCACAAATGGGTACCAAAATGAGAAGATCAAACTAATTTTCTTTTACGATCCAAGCCTGGATTTGAGTTTAGGTCTCAAAGAAGATGAGGACATAAAGCTAATATTCTCTTTCATTCTATTGTTCAATTGCTTTTTGTTTCAGCTTAGCTATCCTGTGTCTTACTCATAGATTTATGTTATAGATTTAGGTCACTTCCAGAGTTTTACATCTGGAAATAAAATTTTGCTATAAAACGGTAGCAGTCACAGGAAAGCCTATTTTAATGTCAAAACATAAATGCTGCATATATTATTTTAGGTTCAGAGATAAAATGAAGGCTGGTGCTGTGAATCTATGTTACAGTAAAAGACCAAATGAAGAAGTTACAGCTTGTTCTGGTGTCATATGGAGCAATAAAACAGACAACTGAGCTGAGGATTTTCATTTCAATTTCCGGGAAGATTTTCCATTTCAATATATGTGGAGAATGCAGGGCATTCCTTTCTTCTGTCTGACTGCAGTCTAACCTAAATAGTTAAGGGTATTGTAAGAATAGAGAGAATGGAATATTAATTTATTCATTCATTCATTCCTGTAACAGTTTTATTAAACTAATGTGCAGACACCACTGAGGCATATGCTCCATACCTTTCCACATTCTTATTGAGGTTTTTTATATTACCAGTACCTGCCCATCATATTTAAGTGGGTATGAAGGGAGATTCACCTTAATAGATGAACTGCTGAATCTCCAAGATACTACATTGGCAATGGAAAAATTCTTCGTGAAGCTTGTTAATTTGTCTAAAAACTGTAATATTAATGTTGTGATTTATTGATAATGGTTTCATTGCATATCCTGAGCTATACTTATTTTGTACATTCTAGTCATTAGACTGACCATAAGTGACTTCTTAAAAAATATATTTACAAAGGCTTTCGTAAATAAACATGAAACAGTATCATACTAGAGAAAAAGCATCGAGACTAATGGTGTGGGATATACATTCTGTCTTCTATGTTCCTCAACTGATGTGGTTACAGAAGGGGTTTTCTTCAAAGGTTTTACCACAGCTATAGCCATAAGCATATATACTCAATGCACATCTGTTTGGTGTGATCTAAGAAACAAGTATATTGTGGAGTGAGATACATGAAATGATTCCCCCAGGTTTATGGCTTTCTTTGATTCCATATTTAAAGAAAATAAAACAGTTCTCTCTGTAGGTGACCCCACATCTTAGTAGTAATAGTGATTTAATAAAACCTAAACATACCCAATTTTATCCAGCCCCACTTTTAGATGTGTTACCCTAAACACTAAACCTCAAAGAGTAAATAAGGAGAAAGAGAAGACGTGCTCCAGTTCCTAAATAAAGGACTCTGGATTTGTATTATGACAGTTAAGATCTTAATGCAAGGAAGGATCATACAGAGGCATAAATAGATGTCATTTTAAACTAAGGTGTTATGTGCTGGTACAACGATGCAATTTGATAATTAAAATGATTATAGAACAGAACAGGTGGCATTCAACACCACGTAAAATCCTACACATCAATCATTCAGGAAAGGGAATCAATTAAACCACTTAGTGAAAGTGTAAAAGACGGAATATTAAAGTTTTAAAGATGTATATATAGAGAGACTCTCAGGTTTCTTTTTTGTGACAAAATTTTAAAAGAAGGAGTTGAAAGGGAATTAAAGAAGATTCACTGTGAACTCTGGGGTTCTATAGAGAAATTAGTGATCTTACATACTTTGTGAACTGTGCTTGCTACAGTGATATCTAATAGATTTTTTTTTCAAATAAGAACTGAGAAGTTTGATGTCTAAATATGATGTCCTTAATTTATATTGAAAAGGGACTTAGTTTGACTGTTTAACTGATTCTAATCATAGCAATTAGAATCTCTTAGATATTTGAAAGAAGACAGAAAACTAGGATCAGTGGTATTTCCTGGTTTCAATTACACTTAAAGAAGCGTTTCTTTTAGTATCTCAGGTCTTCTGCTTCAGCTGTGATCAGAAGGAACAAAGGAAAGAAAAGCATGTAAGGTAAACTATTTTTAAATCTTAAGAAAGACTATGTTTGAAATTAAAATGTAAGTAAGTGTCTACCAGCTTTTACTGTTGGAAGACTGGTGCACTCATTGTTTCCTGTTACCTAGGCTGCGGTGCCGCTGGTGATGGTAGCCCATGGAAGGAACAAGGCTCGCTGACATCAGTAACCGTTCCTGAAATGCAAGAATAATAGACACACTTGAGATGTTACTAGTGCTCCTGTGATTCTTATTTTGGACCTAAACTTTACTCATTCTCCCCAGTTTTTCCTTCCCCCGCTTTTAACAGTCATTCAAGGAATGTTTCATAACATAATTATTACTAAGCATAATAAGTACAAAATGCCTGGCAGAGTAACAGTCGTAATTGCAAAGGATGTTAATGGATGCTGTATCAATAACCCTCCAGCATATTTAATGGAAATAATGTTGAGAACTATAGTGCTGGTAACATCTGAAAATGGGATTGTTTATCTCAACCCATGATTTTTCTCACTGTTACCTTTCTGGTTCTCTCCCACGTCCTGCCGGTGGGAATGAGCGAGCAGCCGTGTGGGGCTCGAGCTGCCTACCAAGGCTAAACCCACAACACATTCCTATCTTGAGAAAACATACATACAGCTGTTTCTGCCTCCTGTACGCCGGTCCTTGTTCCTCTGTGTCTTTATAGCACACTTTCTTTGCGCGCCGTGCAGCTGTGCCCCTGCTGCTGGGGGAGTGGTTCTTCACTTCACGCTGCAGCGTCTTCCATACGTTGGCAAGCCGGCGCGCTGCACCCAGCTGCCTGAGAGTGTCAGCTTCGTGCCACAGCAGCCAGCAGCAGTCCATGACCTTCCATCCTTTCCTGACACCTCCTGACACCTTCCAGACTTGCAGGCTAGCCTGAAAGGAAAATAAATAAACAAGGATAAATTGCTGTGTTAAAGTGCATTGTTAAGGACAAAGAAACAAATAAATGGTTGGCCCTTTAAGTTATGGGTTTTTTTTTTTTAATTCCTCCATTTAGGTAGAAGAAATTAGCATAGTAAATGCTGTTCTGCACAGCAACAATTCTTCTTTTTAATAAATATTCTGGGAATAGTTTTATACATTTCACAAGCTTGAAGTCCCCTGGTTATAAATCATCAACGTTCCATATGGCACAGGCATGTTTTAAACTGTGTACCCACTGGAAAAATGTGTATATTGTTTTTCTGAATGCTTTTCCCTTGCCCCCTAAATTTATAAATCATATTGTCACCTTCCTAAGTTGTTTATTTTCCAAAGTTTTGTCTGTCTGCAGTGAGGGGCGGGGGGAAAAAAACAGATACGTTGTCTTTTCTTATAACAGTACTATTTAAGCTGGTACAAGTGATGGAAGGCTTACACTGTATTAAGGATTCAGCTCAGTTTTCAGATCACCTGTATTGCTATTGAATGCCTTTCCTTAAAACAAGTGCAAAGACCATTTGATTGCCAACCTAAAAATAGTGCCTTTTACTGGAAAAGATGAGATGCTGAACCTGCAATGGAGAGTGTGGGAAGCAGCTGGGGCTGTGCTGGCCTGCATGCAGCCTTAGAGGATGCTATCAATAGCAACCTGGGTGATTTGGTCTGATCTGAAATGATTAGGCACTTATGACAGTCACGACATCTACCAGCTTTAAGCTCTCCTTCAGCAAATGACCTTCAGGATGTGCTATAGTAGAAAGCCTTTCAATATTACTCCTGAAAAAAGGAAGAGCTTGCATTGATTATTATTTTAATTTAACAGCTTTACATTTAATGAAATGCTCAGACTGCAGATTAATGCTTGACACAATTATCATTCTTCTGTCCCTTGAAAAGGATACATCTATTGTAGAGGTTAATATATGCTTCACTGAGCTGCTATGCAGCTATTGCGGCATTACTCGTAGAGAGTACGTTGCTGTATCATACATGCGCTCTCCCGCTTCCCCTGCTGCACGAGAACCCTCTGCTTTTTCATCGTATGAGTTACAGCAGCTCTCAATTTAGAGTTCTTCTCCTGTTCTCATGTATAACATACCCCACTTCTGGAAGTGGCCCAGAGGCTCATCTTAATGGTTTTATTTTTTAAATTTTTTTATTACCTCTCATTTTACTGATTTGAATCATATAGAAGAATGTATGCTACTTTGATGGTAAATAGGAAGAACATAAACCAAATGTATCCTATTACATAGTCAGAGATTCCTCAGGCTGGGGGGGTTGTCAGCTTCATGCAAGTCATAGACATTGGAGTACTCCTTAGTAAACACAACCATCAAAATCATACTGACATCCAGCTTCAGCTTACTTTGCTGAGAACCTGTCAGAACAACCGCAGGTGCCTTTCATCTTTCCCCCATTGATTTCCCCTGCTGAGCATGTGAATTTGAACCCACTTTTACTTCCTAGCAACTTCCTAAAACCAGTAGCATACTATTTGCATGAGCCTTCTCACTAAAGTTAACAGTGCTACCACCGCTACCACAAACAGGAGTGAGAGCTTTGTAGTCCAGCCTAAAGCTGAAAAAGTGAGCAGTAGCTGAGCTACATAAAAGCATGTGGCCTGAGTAAGTTGCCAATTGATTCCATGAAATAAAAATAAATAAATACTATTTTCCCTAACTCCACCTCGTACTTGTGTGGCAAGGTGTAGGTTCTCTCACAGTTCACGACTGTCATGAACAAGTGTTTCTCCAGAAAAATGAACCCTCCCCATCCCCAGGTCCCAAATGTTAGAAAGTTGAATAATCAAAAAATTTTTTCCACAATTCTAAGAGAAAATCAGGAGAATAAAGGCTCAAATATCAGTGGGACAAAGTTGGATCGATTAATGAATCTAGCTGTAGTACCTGTTATGTTGAGATGGGAATGGTCAAATGAAAGGCACACTGGTTTATTTTACTGTAAGAATAAACTCTGTCGTAACAGAAGGTGGTGTCTCAAAGAGAACCTGGAAGCTCGGGAGGAAATCTTGGTGTATTGGGTCTGGCTGAGATGAAGTTAATTTTCCTCACAGCAGCCCGCATAGTGCTGTGCTTTGCATTGGTAGCTAGAACGGTGTTGATAACACACCAGTGTTTTGCCTACCACTGGGCAGTGCTCGCACAGCATTGAGGCTGTGTCTTCAACGGTCCCCCCTCACCAGCAGGCTAGAGGTGGGCAAGATCTTGGGAGGGGACATAGCCAGGACAGCTGGCCCAAACTAACCAAAGGGATATTCCACACTATATGATGTCTGCTCAGCAATAAAAGCTAAGAGAAAGGAGGAGGAGGGGCATTTGTTATGATGATGTTTGTCTTCTGGAGAAGACACTATATATACTGAAGCCCTACTTCCCAGGAAGTGGCTGGACATTGCCTGCTGATGGGAAGTAGAGAATAAATCTTTTGTTTTCCTTTGCAGTCATGTGCTGCCTCTGCTTTTGCTTTGCTAAACTGCCTTTATCTTGACCCATGAGTTGTTTCCATCTTATTTTCTCCCTACCCTGTTCTGCTTAGGAGGAGAGTGATAGAGCAGCTTGGTGGGCACCAATAATCTGTATTTAGTAATTTAGAGGATGAAGACTCTATGACTGTTAACCTACTTCCTTCCCTGAAATATGCTGAAACCAGGACAATTATATACAATTATTTAAGCTAATCTGTTCCCAATTGTTTGAGATTAGTTGGCACTGATTTACAAACAGCAAGAGAAATCATATTTATGGTGTACCCTTGTGTTGGTGTGATATAGCCTTCCTTCTGAATCAGAAAATAGGTTCTTCTTTTTATTAAACAATTTCTCTTGTGGATAGAAAATTACTCTCTGCAGAACACCATCACAGCTGTGAGTCTATCTGCAGTTGGATAGAAGTCTGCTCTGCCAGATAAATGGTGAGACCTGAATAGCCCTTTTGTGTTCAAAAACTCTTCTGGGTGGAATATGAAACAGATTTTGAACAGGGAAGGAAAGTATTTCAGGCCAGATGGCTAATCTGATGGAGCCGTATTCTGACAGAAGGAAAGAGTAGTATTGTGTAGTTTAGCGCTTATGTGAGGGAGAGAAGAAAGTCCCTCTGCTAAGTTAATGGAGATCCATGATTGTGCTGGACTCTAGGGTAATATGACAGTTCCTAATAATATGTAATGGGAAATTGCTAATGTAGTATGATAAAGTTTTCATGCTGCTTTCCTGTTTCAGCATTTCCTGAGTGGAAATGAGTGAGATCCATATTCTTACCAGCAATTCTTTATTAATTGAAGGTTGTATTTGTATCTCCATAAGTGTTATCTGGATTTGGTTGACTTAATCTGTTTTTATACTTTTTTATAGGATGTGTCTCATCTATATGAAATCCTGGAGAGGGGTTTCCTTTTAAATTGTAGAGCTAGAAAGGGTTGATTTGTTCCATGGAAAAGATTGAAACTGAGACTACCAGCTCCTATTATACTGTGTCTAACTTGTCACCAGATGCAGTAATTTATAATACTGGATTGGGGATTGGCAACTTATTAAAGAAGAGCAAAAGGCAGTACAAAAGCTGGTTTAGGATGTCAGATAAAAGGGTTAAGAAAGCCACAGCATCTAGGGTGAGGCAGCAGTGAAAGGCAGCAACAGCTCTCTCCTGCTGAGATCCACATTTCCTGCTCTCTGGGCCTCTCAGAAAGGCTGATACACTTGCTGATAAGACTCCTGTGGTTTCTGAGAGGCAGTGTCTTCTGGTCCTCACTGAGATTGCTCTTTGACCTCTTTGATGTCTAAGTTAAGAAAAAAAAATCAGTCTGGCAAGCTGCCCTCAAAAGATTGCCAACATTCTCATCAGAGTGGTCCTCGAGAAATCAGGACCTAGTTTATATGTTGGTGTTTTATTAGTACAGAAAATGAATGTAATCTGAAAATAAAATGCATGAATAACAGGTTTCATTATAGCATCATAAAAAGTCCTTGATGAGAGGGTTTTATGGATTGTATTTGGAATATGTCTGTGGTGAGTACCCAAGAAAGGGATTTATTTATGGTATATTTGAGAAGCTTATGGAAATTCTAATTAATATCTTCATCTTTAAATGTGATCTATGAGCTTGAAGGCAGAAATCATTTAAGAACACTCTATGACACATACTATGGTAGCACTCATTAAAAAAATTAATTTCAGTGTCTCAGTGTATTGCATGTAAGTGTGTAAGTCGTATTCTTTTGACATGTGAATTGTTGGAATAAGAATTGGGTAAGAAACAGAGATGACAGAAGTTTGTTAGTATGCAAATGCAACTTAGAAATATAAAAAAGACAAGATGTAAAGAAATCTGAAAATGCAGACATCAGGGTTCTCAAAAACACCTCAAACTTAATTCTGTGAATATGTACTTATTAACTGAAATAGGGATAGATGAATAAGTTTTAGCTCTTCTTTCAGACCATACTTTAAAATTACCAAAGCATTTAATTGGAATAAGCAAGCTTTTTATTTTCTACCTCTGGTAGACACATAGATTACCCATTTATATAGGTATTTGCAGAATCATAGGATAACTCAGGTGGGAAAGGACCTCAGGAGATCTCAGGTCCAACTCCTGGCACAAAGCAGGGTCAGCTATGGGATCAGAGCAGGTTGCTCACAGCTTTATCCAGCTAGGTCCTGAAAACCTCTAGTGATGGCGGAGGCACAGCCTCTCTGGGTACAATCTACTACGTTGCCTACAACAGGGAGAAAATGTTTTTCCTTATATCCAGTGGGAACCTCTCTTTTAAACTTATGTGTGCGGTTACTTGTCCACCCACAAAGCACCACTGTGAGGATCTTGGTGTACCTTCATCGAGATCTTCTTGATGATCTCCTCATAGGTGCTGGTGGACTGCCATTAGGTCCCCCTGAAGCCAATTCTTCTCTAGGCTCAGCAAACCCCATTTCTCCAGCCTCTGTTAGTGAGACAAGGGGTCCCACCCCCTCACTGCCTTGGCAGCCTTCTGCTGAACTCACTCCATTTTGTTAATGTGTGTCTGGCACCAGGGAGACCAAAACTGGATGGAGAATTTCGACGTGCTCCCCTGAGTTCCAAGTACAGTTGGATAACCCCGTCACCCAATCTATGGGCTGTCACCCTGTTGATAGAGCCCTGGATGCTGTTGCCTTTCCTGGCTGCCCGGGTGCACTGCTGGCTCCTGCCCAGCACATTGTCTGCCACCACGCCTGGGGCATTTCTGCAGATCTGCTCCTCAGCCAGGCAGGCAGCCCCCAGCCTGTATTGCTGCAGCGGGTCCTTGCTTCCTAGCTGCAGGACTTGGTGTTTTGCCTTGTTCAATTTTGTCATCTCCCTGTGGTGTATTCCTCCAGCCTGTCTGGATCACTCCGAATGGCATCCTGCCTTCAGGCATATCGACTTTTTCCTCAAATTTAGTGTCATCTGCTAACTTGGTGAGACCACAGTCCATTGCCTGCTCCAGATCACTGATAAAGATATTAAACAGGACTCATCTGATTGTCCATCTATCCAGACTGTGATGTCCTAACACGGTTATTTGAATACTACGTGAGGCAGTGCCTTGCTACAAAGTCAATGATTTCCACTCCTCTCTCCTTATTTACAAGTGCTCCGTGTGGTTGCAAGGGTATATAGAGTTTTCTGCAATCAAACTCTCTAGAATGATCATTTACAGATATTTCTCCACTGATCAGTAAATGTTGCTCAGAGACCAAATCAGAGTTATTAAACTGCTGAAATTATGCGCAACCTGCTTACAGTTCTTAAGCAGTCGATCATAGCAAGCCCTGTCAATGGGAAAATCCAATATGAACCAAATACAGAAGAATATATACACAATATAGTCCAGATGATAAACACTGTTTTTGTGACCTTTCTTCCACAAATATGTTTTGGATCTTACAATGGACTTGTCACAATAAAGGTTGCATTCCAATATGAAAGAGATGAAAATGTAGATGCCTTAATTTCTGGCATTTGGTTAGGGCTCATCTGCAGTGCAACACGATGAACTGTAGGTATATGCGAAGCAGTTACTCAAAGGAGGTGTATGTGAAACAGGTACTCAGAGGATTGCAGGCATTTTTGATGCTTGAGCCACTGTAGAAACTTTAATGAAAAGGATATCCTCAGACATTTATAAGATTGTACAAGATGCTTTTATCCTCTCAAATGAACACTGACATTTATTATATTCTTCCAGTTATGCAGGTTTCAGAGTACCTCCACCGAAACATGCTGTTATATCTATGGAATTTTCTCAGTACAGTTGGTTTGCTATAGGTTTAACACATATTTGTAGTTTGAAAACAGAATAACCTCAGACTGACATCCTTAATAGAGCATAATAATCACATTATTAATGGCTTATAGTTGAGTCAATATTGTTTCTGGAATCCATTATACGAAGTTCACAACCTTACAGCATCATCTTCAAAGAGGAAAAAAATGCAATATATCTAATGTGATTATCAGTAAAAATTCTTTAAGTAGTGCTTGGTTTACCAGGTATAAGGTTATGGTATGATGGGA
Source organism: Phaethon lepturus (assembly GCF_000687285.1). Lineage (NCBI taxonomy): Eukaryota > Metazoa > Chordata > Aves > Phaethontiformes > Phaethontidae > Phaethon > Phaethon lepturus. The sequence goes on from NW_010529672.1 coordinate 12,822, forward strand.
GCCTTGGGGAACTGGACGTAATTGTGTGGTCAAAATGGTCCTGATCTTAGGTAAGCTGTTAATTTATTATCACAAGTTAATTTATTAAACACTTTAGCAGTTGTTCAATGAGCTGTCTAAAATAGAGAGAGTCTGCTACCAGCAGCAAAATATTAATAAATCCTATGTACAGAAAGGATTTTACACCATTATTGAGTCTTTACTCTTCTGGGTAAGGGTTTTTATTTTTTCACGTGAATTTCTCTTACTACAAACTTCCTTTCAAAGACAAGACATGACTAGTACCTAAATCACAAATAGCCACAGATTGTTGAGTTTTATGCATTTATGTGATCGAGGTCTCACTGTGCTTTTGTATTGAGGTTTTTGGCATTAACTGGATCAAGTATATCAGCACAGCGGCTATGTTTCTGCTGTCAAAATGCAGCTTTAGAACTGTTTAAAAATGTAGGAAACACCCAGCATCCTTACAGAAACCTTGCTTATATTTATTTATATCCAGACAGAGGAAGCAGAAGGTTTGCCAGACACTGACAGATGCAGACACAGGATTCGCCACACAGATTCGGAATGGGGGTCTATTATCCTGTTCCTGGCAGTGGCTGGTACCACCTGTTTAAAAGAAAGATGAGAGAAAACAAAAGGAGATGACAGTGGCTTTTGGAATAAATATTATTTTACTAGTCTAATACTGCCTTCTATCCCAGCAAACAGCCTGGTTCATGGAGGCTGAGCTGTGGCTACTATAGCCAGGTGGTAGGTGGTTGTGGAAGGTTTATGTATGAGGGTTAAAAGATGAGAAGGCATCTGTGAACTTTGAGAAGATCCTACAGCTGAAACGTAACATGCAACTACAGCTATAGAAGGCTGGAACATTTTGATGAAGGATATTTTGTGCTTTGGTATATGGGAACATGTCTAGCAAAATTCCTGGTTAGGTTTTTATTCTACTATAACCCATGTCATTATTATAATATTTTTACAGATTTGATCCTTTTCTGGAACCTGACTGTTCTGTTAACATCAACAATAACTTGCAGCAGGAGGCTCCATGGTTTAATTGCTGTCAGGTGAAAAGATTTTTCTGCTACCAGATTGATGTTTCAGCCTTTCATTTTTATACAATCCCCGTGTGTTCTTCATTCATGAAATAAGGGTACTTACCAAAAATCCATCTAATCTCTCTGGACTATTAATTTCACTTGCTTTCATTCCATCATTTTTCTGCTTGTCCTTTCTAGAGAAAAATTGTTCCAGTTTCTTTTTTTTTTCATACTTCTCCAGTTGTGTTTCTCTTTACACAACCTGTCTATGTATTGATGGCTTTTTCTTGAGTCATGATGACCAGAGAAATTAATATGGTAACTGCCTTTTACTTTCATTAGTGAAAAAATGTACTGTTGTGAATAAACAAGTTTATTGAAGAGACTTACTTGCATGATTCCAGACATATATCATGGATAGCAGATCTGAGATTACAGGAAAAGCCAGAAGTTTTTCCCTGTACTTACTAAGCTCATCCATCAGTGATCAGGATTTCTCACTGTCCACATGCACTGATTTATGATCACTTGAAGATACTAGGATTTTAGGTTGTCAATGTCTTGGTACCCTTTGGAGGAACTGGTATCAAAATGTTGATACCAAAATGTGGTATCATCAGAAGGAAGATACCTATTTTTATTTTTTTAACTTTTCAGTATCATCCGTTTGTACAGTAAATGCTTTATGAACATCTGAAAGAAGGTTATGCTCTAAACAGTTCTATGATGTATACCACCACACTTCCATGTGTGTTTCACATGAGAGTAACTCTAGAGGATTAGATTGGTGTGGAAAATTAAATGTGTGCATCTACTTACAACACAGAAGTGCATTATTTACCTAGTTAAATTTTTTGATGTCAGAAGATATTTACATAAGAATTCCTTCTTTTGATTGGTAGTCTTGTCCATGCCAGTTACAGTTTTATTCCTTGATCTATTTCAGTTTATTCACATTAGCATAGATTTTCTATGATTATGTAGTTACTCAAATATTAACAATAAAAAGGGATATGGGACACAGGAAAGTCATATTAATCCATTATCCATCAAAATAATTGGTGTAGAGTTGAAATATTCAAATTTTTACAGCCTTAACACCTGGTTAAGCATGAAAACCAACATTTACTAAAATTGATTTATGTGTATCTGTATATAAAAAAAATACTTTTTTTATTACATAAATGATGCAAAATTGACATAAATTCCTGACTAGTCATATGTACAGTTTTATCTTATGTAGTAACACAGAATGCATCAGCTGCACTTTTCCTACATGTCCTTTTCTTGCTGGGGTAGAACATGTCTTTGAATCCTTTTCAGGGCTCATTATAATGATATAAGTAAGTAAGTGAGATTTTTCACATTAGTGTAGCACAACATTTTTTGGGGCCTCATCTTTCTTTACATAAGCATGTGGATAAAATATGTGTAATCTATAAAACATTTTATATTTATCATTTAAGGCTTCGATTAATGGCTCTAGACCTAAATGTGTGAATCCCAAATCCTTTCCAGATAAACAAAGCATGCTCTCACGGCTTAACTAAACTTCTGCACATACTTAGCAAACTTTGTAACAACCACTGGTCAGGGAGAGAAGAGCTTATTGAGGCTTTAATCATGAGAATGTACCCATTTCTACTTCAGGCAAAACTAGTAATGCAGAATGTTTTGTTGAAATTTTTGATGGGTTGAATATTTTGATGGAAAGTAAAAAGAGACCATCAGACCATGCTACCCTTCATGTTAAAAAGTTTACATTTACAAATTTCAACTTTTGAGGTAGCATTATAATCATGGGTATCCTATTTTTATTTGTATTTCAAATATTGATAGGTAATCCAAGAAAAGTTTGATTTATGAGAGTTAAATGAATTTTAACATGAGTTTATATTTACCTGTCAGACTGTGAAATTCACAGGGAACAGAAAGCCTAGGGAATGTCTGCAATACTAAGTGACTCAGGGAATGAGTAACATAGCACATTATGATATAGCTGGCTTAGAAAACTGCTTTAAATAAAGAACAGGATGAAGATAAACTATCTCTGAATTTGTACTAAATCAGGACATAGGTGGAGCGATTTGATGATGTACTATCTAATATCAAAAAAGAAATGTTCTTCGGTACTTGATAGGCAGCTCATAATATTCTGTATAATGTTGTCCATAATGATAAAGTATGAGACTCTTTGCAGCCACATGGAAACCACCACTGATCTAATACTTGTGATGACAGTGATGTTATCACCGAGTGTACCAGATGGAAGCATGTTCAGCATTTGGAGCAAGGTCAGGAGTCTTGGTAGTAAAAATGCTGGGTCAGCAATAATAATTGTAGTATTCACTACCCTTTTTACAGCTTCATTAGGTTCTACATATGCAGTAATTGCAACATGTAAAGCTTTTTTTTTCATTCATAACTCATTTCTAATTTTGGCTCAAATAAAGCATTCACTGCTTTTTTTTTGTTATAAAAATGTTATTATGTTGAAAGCAAAAAAATACAGAGGAATTTTTCGATTTTTTTTTTTTTTTTTCATTTTGGTAAATATTTTCCAGAAAGAGAATTTTTCCAAGCAATATTGTTCCTTACTGATACTGAAATATTTATTTTGACACTACATGACATACTTTGCTACATAATTATTGCATTATGAAAGATTAATTATTCAACATCTTCACATCAGATTTTTGATTCCAGAAAAAATAGTGCCCATAGTGTGGCTTGAGAATATATTTTTGAATGTTCATATTGTTAAAATGCCATGATTTGACCAGATCTATTGGCATTTTAAACACTGTGGACCATTCTAGGCACTGCATGACTATTACAACATTTTCTAAACAGTGGATTACTGTACTTTCATCAGTCTTCAATTATTTTGATCACATAGTATTCATAATAAATTTCACATTTTAAAAAAAAGGAAACAAAAAACCTTTGTGGTGATTTATCCTGCTTAGCTCAGGAAGTGGTTATTACCTCATCTATAGCATGCTGACTCTGAGAAGCATTTGATAGTACACAAGTCCACATTGAATTGAATAACCTCAAGATAGTCAAATTAAGAAGATTAACTATTCTTAGTTTGATTAGTTAAGGACTGTGTGATGCTCCTACCCGGATATAGGAATATACTTAGACTGGACCACAGGGAAGGAAACATGCATAGCAATTAAGTGAAAATGTATATTATTCACCTTTTTCTATCATATTACTTTCTGAATTTATTTTCTGGGTTTTTAATATTTTCAGGGACTTGGTTTTTATTGGCTTATGAGACAAGATTTTTGTTTTGTTACTGATGGTAAATTAGCTGTTACCAAAGCTCTGTGTTTGGAATTGTTCCTTACAAAACAAGGAATTTCCTTTATTCAGTGCAGTTAACATCCTCAGTAATGCCAATAGTGTGTACAGAACAGTTTAACGGGATGACACCTACATCCGATTTTGTCTGGCATCTTTATAACAATGTGTCACTTGTCACATCTGTTTGATCAGGCAGACCTACATGTGTATCAACAACGTGGATGAAGACAAAAGGTTTCAGATTTAGAAATAACCTGTCTTCACAGCCAGACTCGCTTCGCTATATGGATGTTGTAATACAGATTTGAATTGTACTAGAAATGAAATGAGAATAACACTAGTACACAGGGCTTTGTGCTAAAAACGATATTTCAGAAGCTTTCAAGTTTTTTACCTTGTTGCCCTCTGACCTGTTTGCTCTAATTGTAACTCAAATTCACCAATTTTCAAAGATGATTTTGGCTCTGGACAGCACGTTTTTAAAGGTACAGAAGGCATTCACTTTCAGAGATGCAGAACTGCACTCCATGACAAAGCCATTTATAGGTATTTCTGTTTTACTGATCTACTCCTTTCTTAGTTCCAGAGTACTTGAAAAATCTTCCTTGATTTAGGCATATAACGAGGAGGGAAGGAGAGTGCAAGTAACTTACAGGCACAATTAGCAACTTCCATTTTCCTGTGTCCTTGTATGACAATATCCTTGGGATGATCCAGTGTTCCAACTGAAACATAAGTGCCAATTCTCCATTCTGTCATATATAAAATTATTTTTTTTTTCTGTATTATGTATTTTTTTCTTAACTTGAGCTGACATATTTATAAAGGGAAACAGCCCTCTGGATAAGCTACCAGCAAGAGAAGGTGAATGTGACTGTCTATAGCCAAGTGCTTTCCCTCAAGCCCCTTATCTTGCCAAAAACAACACAGCCCAAATATGAAAGCAACCTGATTTGCCCTTCAGAATGGTTTAACAACCTTCAGTGTTTTATATCAACTTCAGCATATCTCCTACATTATGAGGGAGGTAAAAGCCATTGCTCAGGGTTTGCAGGACAGAAGTTTTAAATTCCTTTTAGTCATCCTGCCATGCAGCTGCATTCATGAGCCCAAGTTAATGCCAGGGCTCTCCATACATGATATAAGGGGAGCTAAGTGCCTGAGAATGAAACTGGCAGTGGCTAGCAAGTCTTAGCTGGTTACTGGAAAACGCTGAAATGCTAAGGCATAGCCTTATCCCAAACATGCAAACATTTAGGACCACACCTCATGAGCTGCCAAACCTATCCTACAGTTCAGTGTCAAAACCAGTTCAGATGTTTATTTCAAAAAGAAGAAAAAAAGGGGAAGACGAATACATTTACCTAGAAAAGAATTCCCCAACTGATACATTAGCCAGGAACCAGACCAATCAGAAAGTTGTAGGTTCAAATTCCTATGTACCCCCTGCATAGGAATGAGTGATTGACATAAGTGGTTTCTCTCTGCTTTCCTTTCCTAGGAAGTGAAATTACATATTTGGGTTGCCATTTTTGACCTCACCCCACTGAATCATTCCCTAGATGATGAGGGCAGTCGGTTTAAGAATAGGCTAAAAATAGAGCTGCCACAAGTAGAAAAGAAACCTAATTCTCTCTGGTTATTTCAGACAGTGATGTAAGCTGTTGGTTATTATCTAATTAATTAGAGAAAAAGATGGAAGCAAGAAGGTAGTCAGCCTAGATTACATGTCTGATGTACTAAAATTATTCCTGAACTGAACTGCAGGTTTGTGTTCCACAACAAGACCGAGTACAGTATTGAAGCCTGGATTCTGATTTTATAATCTCCTTGTAGCAGCTGCCACTCAGTCTTTCAAATGACACACATCTTTGATGTCAGACTATTGTTCCGTTAAGGTACAGCTCACTGCTTCTTTCAATTCAATCTCTTTTAATCTTGCAAATCAAATAAAGCTCAGTAATGTAGATAATATGTCAAAAATGTCCTTACCTCATTGACATTCCCAGTGGCAGTCTGCTTTTGAAATAATTTCTCAGCTAAGTTCAGATATGTTCTGCAAACTATGAAACATCATGGAGAAGTGCTTAGTGCACACCAATAAAAGGAAAAAGATAGCCAACAGGTATCATAATAATAGTTAACTGCAGGGTTTTTGTGCAGTAGAATTTAGATGTGCATAAAAATAAAATCAGATTTCATGTGCATGCCACTATTGCTAAATACCACTTCTTTATAAAAAATATCAGATTGTATTTCTAGTGATATAACAGTGGGCAGAATAATAATTGACTAAGCCTGCTAGGAAAGTTTTGATACTACAAGTAAATGGCTGTTGCAGGTCTTTACACACTGTAGCCTATTACGAGATTTATCCTTGGTGGTAAATATTTTCATTGGTAGTTGGAAGACATAAAAAGCTGTCACCTTGATATAACAACATATGCATATCTGAGGTGCCAGCAGTTTTTTTCATGTGCCTCTACGAAGCAAGACTTAGATAGAAGGGACATAACATCCTCTAACTCATATAGAGGCATCTGAGCTTAGTGGGCCAGGAAGCAGGCGAACGCTTGGGAACTCTGCTACTGAACGGTGTTAAAAATGGGGCTCTGATTATGTTTACGCTGTGAAATATTCATGGCATGTTTACATATTTAAAATGACATACTGAATATAGAAAGTGAATATTTAAAAGTCACATAGAAAGTGACAGTGAGAATATATTCCTGATGTAGTTTTATTCATTTATTGATGGAGGAAAGGTAGGTTTGTCAGATACAAAGATTACAGCACCTAATCCTGGTGCAAAGTCAGTCTCAGGTGAATACAGATGTCACAGAATCAGAGAACCACAGAATGGTTGAAGGTGGAAGGACCTCTGGAGGTCATTTAGCTCAACCTGCCTCATCAAGAGGACCAGCTAGAGCCAGTTTTCCAGGACCGTGTTTGGATGGCTTTTGAATATCTCCAGTGTAGACTCCACAACCTCCCTGGGCAACCTGTGGCACTACATGGTCACCTTCACAGTAAAAAATGTTTTCTGATGTTCAGATGCAAAATGATCAGATATGTGCTGGATTTTCTGTATTAAGCTGTCCCTCTGCACAGAGCATGATGGTGCTGGAAGTCTCAGCTGAATCTTTACACTCCCCTGATCATGATATGCAAGTTTTCGTGATCTTTATGGTCACAAGACTGTCCTTTCTCTTTGGGACTGAAATATATTTATGTTGCATTCTTTAAAAATTCAAGGAAAACAGGAAGAAAATAGGTTGTGAACTACAGAATCTGGAGAAGGGAAAGATTCAATAAACCATTTAAGCCATCTTCTTGATAGTATGGTGTTATTAACTGTCCTGGTTTCGGCTGGGATGCAGTCATTTTTTCTTCCTGATAGCTGGTATCATGCTGTGTTTTGGATTTGGTATGAGTATAAAGTTGATAACACACTGAAGTTTTTAGTTGTGGCTAAGTAGTTGTAGTTGTAGTAGTTGTATTACTAAGCCAAGGACTTTTCAGATTCTCATGCGCTGCCAGTGAGGAGGTGCACAAGAAGCTGGGATGGGGCACAGCCAGGACAGCTCACCCAGACTGACCAAAGAGGGATTTCCTACTATACAAAGTCATGCTCAGTACATAAACTGGGGTCGGCTGGAGGGTGGGAATCGCTGCTCAGGGACGGGCTATTGATCACCGGGAGGTAGGCAATTGGCTGCATTGGGCATCACTTGTTCTTGCACATTCCTTTGTCAGTATTATTATTATTGTTGTTGTTGTCATTGTTGTTTCATCTTCTTTTGCTGTCCTATTAAACTGTTTTTATCTCCACCTACAATTTTTTTTCAGATTCTCTCCCCCGTCCCACCATGGTGGGGGGAGTGAGCGAGTGGCTCTGTGGTGCTTACCTCTTGGCTGGAGCTAAACCATGACCTTAACAACAGTATATTCTTTAGCATTTAGTATTTATTAGCTGTCTAATCTGTTGTTGCATTTGGCATGCAGATTTCTGTCATTTACACTAGGAAAGTAGTCAACAACCTGCCCTTTATGACTGTTAGAAATTATCTTCTTGAGATTAGCTAGGATTTTCAAGGAATCAAACTAGTTGTTGGCTGCAGCTAAACTATGACCTTAACAATAGTATATTGTTTAGCATTTAGTATTTATTAGCTGCCTAATCTGTTGTTGCATTTGGCATGCAGATTTCTTGGCTGGAGCTAAACCATGACCTTAACAACAGTATATTCTTTAGCATTTAGTATTTATTAGCTGTCTAATCTGTTGTTGCATTTGGCATGCAGATTTCTGTCATTTACACTAGGAAAGTAGTCAACAACCTGCCCTTTATGACTGTTAGAAATTATCTTCTTGAGATTAGCTAGGATTTTCAAGGAATCAAACTAGTTACCTATAAACCTTTTCCCCTAAAATTCCTTTTGGAATTCTGTTTCCTTTATGTAACTGAAGGCTTTCCACACAGCTCCTGTTATATGTGCTGATCTTGCTGGGAGGTCCTTTTGGTTTGTCAAAATTACTGGCCAGTAAAAGCACACTCTGATCAGCCACTGGCAACAACGGTGGTAGGCTCGCCCTGGAAAATGTATCTTTAAATTTCTCTCTATATATACACTTTTGGAAGGTTGAAATCATATCCTCCTCTAGCAAAGAAATTCAAGGAGACATGTTGTTTTTATTTCATTCAGTTATTGTTTGAAATCAGCTTGAAATGATAAATATACGCTCAGTGTCCAGTGATCCATCACCCAGTGGCACATACTGCAGTAAAATGTACTTCTAAGAGGGACACAGAAGAACAAAAGTAGGAGTGTGGGGAGGCTTAGCTCAGCGGTAGTAAATCACTTGTAAGTTGTCTCGGGTGGTGTTGCAGATCTGGACGTGCAGATATAAAAGTGCTATGTGAAATCTTTTCTTTTGATTTGCCATACGGAAATTTCATCCATATTATTTGTTATATTTGTGCTCTGAGGCCATGCAGCTATATCAACATATATTGCTTCAGGTATAATTAATGGACTGAGATACAGTTCCTGTAAAAGCAGTATTTTGGTTTCCTACATCTCTTTTTAGAAGTCAGAATAACTGAAAAAAAGTCAAGTCTTTAATTTTAGATGGGTCTATAGACAGAAAACATGAATTTTAGCCACTGTCCATTCCCTTCCTACCTGATATTATTTTAGGATGGACTTACAATAAAAGTGAATATAAAGTGGCTATAGACTATAGATTAGGTAAAGCGGCACTGATCTTACTAGTGAGCAGAGTGCATCTCCCATCACACATTGTGGTTGCCTCCAGCTTTGTTTCACAAAATCGTGGGTGGATAAAACTCTGAGGAGTTTGATAGAAGTCTCATTTGGGAACCTGAAAGTGCTGATGAATGTGAGAATCCTTAAATTGCCTTAAGCTTTCTTAAATGGTAGTTCCAGTTAAGAACAACCACAAATCTCAGAAATACTTTGAAACTGTGGGAGTGTCAAAATCTGTGGCCCATGAGTGTGAGATTGAAAAGTTTCTTACCAAATAGGACACTTAGTTCTCTTTGGTGTGTTCATAATTCTTTTTGTGTGTGTGTGTGTGCACAAATTATGCAATTTATGAATTTATGACATATTTATGAACATATGGTTGAAAATCATAGGATTGAAAAATCACTGTTGAAACATTTGTATTCAGAAATAGTCATTAAAAAGCCTAGAAAACATATGTGAGGAACTTATGACTAGTTGGATTGGTGTTAACTGGACCATGGTGCATGTTGGTATACTGCATGTGGGTGTACTTCTAGCTTTATTTTTAAAATGTTTTTATTTATTCTTTTTTCTAACTGCTTTTAGATCTTAATTATTAATTTTGTTCCATTTAGCTCTGAAAATAATCATTGTACTTTCTTTTTGGTTACAGTAATAAGGCTTTTTTCTGGCATGTTATTATTAATAACTAATTTGATTCAGAACAAAATAATTCCTGTCTCAAAACTAAAAATTAATTCTGTAGAAAAGCAGCACTTAAAATTGTAAGTATATTTCTAAAAAGTTCCTTTCTAACAAGAGAGCAGACTTATGTGAAAAACATATGTATCGCCTATATAGGAAGAATAACATTATTTAATAAAGTTGGGAAAATACTGCAAGAAACTGCTGTTTTCCAATTGCTACTTTTGTTTTGACTGTGCTAAATTCTCCTTTAGGTACACTTTCTACAAGAAAGAGATTGAACTGAATTGTTATTGTAAATATTGCAGAAGCAGAATTTCAATATCTATGTATTGGCATGTATTTAATTTATGATTATGAATTCTGACAATAAAAAAATCTTGAATTTATATAAGTGGCCAGTCACAAGTGAGGAATTCTCTTGCAATTTTGAATATATCAGACTTCATATTAAAGAAAGAAAAAGAGATGTTATTTAAGTAAATCTTGTACAGAATCTGGGGGGTAGACATTTCTAAGTAGAAAGAGAGTTAAGTTTGCTTGAATATATGATACAGAACATTGTTTTTTTTCCTTTTCTGATGATCAGTTAGTGCTTAAAGATTAGAATAAAGATAGTGAAATCAGAAAGCATTCTTGGAACACTTCTTCAAGACCATTAATCTAATCTGTAAATTCTGAAGTGTTTTCTAGCAAATTTCTGATCTACTGCCTTGATTAAACAAGCATGAATTCCTAAAGTTAAAAAAAAAAGGTCATGCAAAATAAAAAATAATAATTTTAAGTATTACAAATGAAGCTTGGCTATATACAGATGTTGAATGCTTTTCCCATCCTAATAAGGAATACCAATCAACATGCAAAGGTGGAGTATCATTTGGGGATCACAATAGTTATAACAACTTGCATCAATAAAGAGACACAGATGTTACAAATGAGGATAGTGGCTGGGAATATATTTTTTCTCCCTAAAGAAAAAAGAATTTATCTTTGTTTCTGCATAAGATCATCAAGAGTATAGCATTGCATCATTGGAATTTAATTTTGGTAAATTGATGTTGAAAGCAAATATTAGAACAATGTAGAAAGTAGTTCATGATGGGCAACAATTGTCTTTCATGCTTACTGTGTGCTTATAAAGTCAGATTTGTGGTACAACTAAGTGTGGGATGAATGATGACTCTGAAAGTAGACTAGAAATCTTCCATGACATTTTCCATTAATTTCTGTTCAGTTTTTGTGAATCTTGAGACTTCTGATATGCATCGGGAGGGGAATTCTAAGAAAATAATTGATTGATTGTACATAATACTAATGACATTACTGTCATAATATTTGTGGATAGAGGTGATATTCTATTAATGAAACGGAAGATGTATTTTTTTTGGAAATAGTATTTAGGATTATTGGTAAATAACTACTTGAAACACTCTAAGTATTAAAGACAATCATTCTTCCCTGAGCTTGTGTAGTATCTGGCACAGTGATGAACTCTGGGGCTTCCAGGTACACTACTGGAAAGCAAATAACTAATAACATGTCATGAAAACCATTTGAAGAAAATGAGACTTGGGATGTGCAGATGCAATTGCTATGACTTCCATGCAAATTCATCCAATTATATCAAAGGTTATTGATGATTTACTGCTCTACTTTTGCTTCAGTTTCATCAGTTAAGCTTTGACTGAGTAGATTTCAGGTATTTTTCAACCAGCATTTTTTTTTGTCCTGTGTATCAGTTTTCACAGATGCCGATTCCCTGAGAGGATATTTTGTTGAGGTGTCTATTTAATGAAATCCACGTTGCAATTTCTGGGGAAATAAATCATACTCTGTCTTGTGTACTTTATAAATTTTAGTTAGGAGATCTCAAGGCACAGTGACTGAGTTTATGGAAAAGGTTACTGGTCCTTTTAGTGCACACCGAGGACAAAGACGGTGGCCAGAAGCGAGCTGGAGATACCGGAGGGAACAGTTTTTTCTGCCCGCCACACCAGTGTGCTTTCGTAATCCCTTTGTGCAATTGGCTGCTGGAGGATTGTGCCCAACAGACAAAGCCTGGCTCTGAGAACACGTTGTTACTACATACAGTTCAACTCTTCGATACATACACCTCTGGGGAGTGAATGTGGCTATTTCAAGAGCTAGTATTTCAAAGAGGCCACACAAAAGTTGCTTTCAGCTGAGGTGCTGCAATTCATAAGCAATAAATTTCAAGGCCAGAAGGAGCTGTTATGGCCATTGTAGTCTGTGCCACACCAGACAGACAATTTTGCCTGGTATTCTTTCTAAGTTGAAAGAGCGTGTTGAAGTATAGCACATGTTTTAGGAGCATGTCCAATATTTAGTTCAAGATTTCTAATGATGGAGAAATCCCTTCCTTTGCCAGATTGTTCCAGTGGTGAATTACTTCAATTTCTGAAACTATGTGCAACTTTTTGAAATTTGAATTGATACAATCACTTCTAAGTGCTGGGCCTGTTCTTTTGTTTCACTTAACTGTGGCCATCACCACTGTGCTTTTCAGAACATATCTCTCCATCTTTAAAATTTATTTTTCTTAGGCAGATGTCATGTCATATACAAACAAGAGTAGGAAGTGTGGAGTGGTCTGTTTTTTAATTAGTTTGTCTAGGACACTTTACTGAGACCAGTTAATTACGTAGGTAGTGATTGTCAGCCTAATCAGCTGACTTTATGAAGTCTCAGGAAGTTTCTGCATAAACCTAGGGAATTCTCAATATTCCAAGTCCTTCTTTCATGGATGGTTATCAAACAGCATTGGCTAGCTCTGGTTTTGTTTCCATTTTGAACATCAATTAAATGGCACATGCAGATATCTTTAATGCTTCTTGTAGATTTTGATGAATCAAATTTATTTCATTAAACATGAATTGTTTAATGGCTGGGGAATTTTACGTTAATCAATATAAAGATTATAATAAGTTCTCTCAGTAACCGAGGAAGAACATTTTATGAATCAGATTACCTACCTGGAGTTTGTGCAAGAAGGTATAACTTACAGTGATTTGCTCATGGTGTCTCCTCTTATATAAGAAACAGCTTGAGTGTAGAGGGTCATTTCACTACAACCTCTGTACCTATTGGGTGGCAACAGTTTTCATCTAATGTAATATACATTTGATACAATAATACTGTGAGAGTCTTGCATCTCGTTGCATTTAAGTTTATTAAAAGTCTCAGCTATAAGTCTGTGATTTTATGAATTTAAGCAGAAAACTTATACTGTGGAAACTGGTATTTTGTCATTCTTTACAAAGTGAAGATAGGCAGCTGGTGCTAGAAAGAGGGACTACATCCCCTGACAGAACTCTATTTTTGTAAACTTCTTACATGTCCTGGATTCAAATTTTCCTTCCGAATGCATTTCCGAAATTTTGTCTCAGCGTTTCATCAAATATAATTCTCATAGGAACTGGGTTAAAAGTTATGTACAGCTCCTTGGATGTTTTTAACCAGATTTTTCTCTCTCATAAAAATAGGTCTCGTCCAAGCAATTAAAAATACTAGAAATTACATTTCAATAGAATTCTAAATTCTGAGGGTTTTTTTCTTCAGCTTAAATGTTTTCTTGTACAAATCATTATTATTACTTTTTTCAAGGAGCACCTATACTCAATAAGAAGTTCAGATTTGTCTTATTCTTAAGTATGCAAACATTACAAGAGGATCTAATTTTTCCACAAATGGCTACATTTAATTAGGAGATGGTGAATCAGTGAGTTCTGAAGGGGAAAACCCACCGTGAGTCATCCTGGATCCAGCAGACATCTCTGATGACTTCAATCCTTCTCTGCTACAGTGAATTCTATGGTACTGTGGAGCCCCTAACTTCTGAAAAGAAAAAAGGAGACCTGAGAGACTGCACTGAACCACTTTTTTTGAAATTACTTCTCTGGACTTGTCTATGTCCCAGTACAACACCTGTTTGAAATGTAAGAGATCCATTTTTCATCAACCGTTCTTCGCCCCCTGTAAGGTAGTTCTGTCATACTGTAGTTCCAGGGCCGAAGTTATAAAATTCAAATCCTTTGAAAATATTCTGAGCAAAAATATTTCACTGGAACAAAATTTGTTTCCACCTGAAAAAACTACTGCCCTCTCCAAGAATCTGGGAAATTTCCTGCAAGAAGATATTTTATTTTTTTTTTAAATTCAGGTACCTGATAATTAGGACATGCCAATTTTATAGTTGTCCAAATATTTTAATTATGTAAACCACCTTGCAAATCTATATTAAAATAGTGCCCAGGTGTATGAAAAATAACATCTTCATAACATCTGTACACATAATGGACTTAAAAATGTGATGACCAAAGATGAGTTATAGAATATAAATAGATTTCTGAATATTTTGATGTTATAGTATATATAAATATATAATTATATAGTATATATAAACATACCATTTTCTTACATTTCTGCTGCATGTGAGTTTACTATCTTCTTTCATCTAACTATTTTCATAAAAATTCAACTTTCTAATGTGTTCTAACAATTGCAAAGAAGTGTGTGATTGGGTGTGCGTGTACTGAGGGCCACTTAATGAGGGATATCCTCTAGACTTTATTGATGTTTTCACTGAAGAATGAAAAGATTAATCATGATGTCAACAAAGCCATCACTGAACATGGATGAAAAATGACCAGAATGATGTTTGGTGCTCAGCCTGCTTTTCCCATTGTTTCTGTAGGTAGTCAGCACTCTCATCAATATGATTTTCTTAGAACTTAATCTGAACTCTTAAAATGTTAATCAAAAAGGAAATGTACAAATAAAGACCTGTTGCAATTAAGGGACTACAGCTACTGGATTTACCAGGAGTTGAGCCATCTATTTTTGTCCATGGGAGAAAAAGTATTTTCAACAGAGATTCATGTGATTTCAGTCCATGAAGTATGGAAGAGCAGATCTTCAAAATCAGATATGACTAGATCAATATTTGGCTAACAAAAGACATACACTTGATGCACTATTGATTGGGAAAATAATCTGATGTTGGAAATTCCTGACTACCCTCCGAGGTAGTCATGTTCAACTCACTGGGACAGGTCCCTCATTCTTTGTCATGTTCTTTGTCTGGGCTGTAGAATTTTGTTAGTTAGTGAGACCCTGCTTGTAATCCAAAGTAAGTGCAGGAATAGCAAAGTTCTTGTCAGTATTTTTGCAGATTAAACTACAGGCTGCTGGGTAAGTCTTTAACATAAGATAAATTCAATTAAACTGGTTAGAAGAACTTTTCAGTCAATCTTTTAATGGAATAGTGACAGCAAGTCTTTAGGAGGCATAAAATTATCCAACAGTCAGGGAGGCAAGAGAGGAAAGATGCAGAGGCATATAGTGCTCTCCTCCAACGAGTGCTCAAGTTCCTCCAACGCAGTGCTCAGGTTGGCATGGACTCTTGCCCTTGTGCTGACATTTGCTGTCCTTCACAGGCCTTTCTCCTCTGTCTTAGTCTGGTTCACCTCAGAGCTGGCTTGTGCCTTTTTTGAGATACAGCTCAACACTTACAATAACAAATATTGACTTTTATGTCAATGGCTACATTTCCAAGTAATTTCAAGAGGCAAAGGTTTTCTTCCTCATACTCTAAAGAAAGTTTTCTAGTCCTGATTTAAAGATTCAGTGATAGATAAGTTACCATGTTTCTCAATAAGATGTATCAATAATTAATTTACGTTCAATTTTTTTTTTTAATCACTGTGCATTACTTTAAGAAGGTTTCCTCCTTCTAATTCTAGTCTTTGTGCTGTGTTTTCCTTCTGTAGTTTGAAGTGTTCTTTTTCTGCCTATGTTTGGAGTCTGTCACTGCTTCAATTTCTTTTACAAAATGAATTTATTGAGCTCCTTAAATTGCTTATTCTCTGAACCCACTACAGTTTCTCAATATTCACTTTTACAGTAAATAAATAAGACCTAGGCAGGGTGGAATCTGCCTGATAATATTGAGTATCTTTGGGTTGAAAACTGATGTAGTTGCCTCGAGTTCAACAAAGCTGTATAGCATTATTTCTCTCCTTCCAAGGAGATTGTATGAGTAGCCTCAATCAAATCCACCTTTATGCAGAGAAGTGAGACCTATAAAATCCTCAGCAGGACAAAGCATTTTTTCCCATTTAAATCCATAGCAAAACGTAAGTCAGTTACCTTTTTCCCTCCAATACTGATACAACATTTACAGTGTAGCCCAGGCATGAGAAAGGATGAAATATTTCTCTATTAGATTTGGCTAAGCATAGTGCAAGAATCTGATTTAAAATATTGATGTTTCTTTGAAAAAAAGGTTTTGAGTTGCTTTCCAAAAATCTGGCAAGTGCTTGGAACATGGGATATCTGCACTCTGCACTACTTTAATCAATTGTAGAATCTAAAGACGAACAAGAAACTAAATGAAAATGAAATTTTCAATGAAAACTGAATTACCTGAACATGTATTGCAAACAGGAAAACAAAAGTAAACCAATTGTCTGAGAGGTATGATAATGTGTTAAGTATCCAAGTGCAGTATGTATGTATTCACCATAATTAGAAACTTTACTAAAGACCAACATTTAGTTGCTGTATTTACATGTTTAACTGTGATCTGCCTATAAATATTCTGCAGCACTTTGTTTTTTACATCCTTCTAAGTATTTGGTATATATGATTTCAAAATACCTGAGAATGTTTTGTTTAAATAGTCATTATTATTAAGATGATAAAAGATGCATTATATTAAGATTTTAAAAGATAATGCCAGACAACATACAAAACCAGCTTGTGAGAAAAGTATGCATAGCAACAGTATAGTATGTTATTAAAAGCCAACAAACAATTAACAAACTTAGATATTACAATAATTAACAATAACATATTTTACTGATGTAATATAGCCGCTGAAAAAAGGAATATTCAGAAAATTAAAACATGATTTCTAGGGAATATCCCCTTTAAATTATATATCTCAATTCAAGTTTGGACTATGCAAAACCTAATTACCACATACACTTACCTTACATATTCATCGATCATATATCAGTCTTGCTCATAAATGTCATCCTTACTGCTTGCTTTATTGTGAAATTAAATAAAGGAATGAAAGTATTTGATGTCTGCAAATTAAAGGCACTATAAATATAGAACAATCTAATAGCACATTTACTACTTAGTATTTTGAATTAGAAGACCCTCACACATTAGGTGCAGGTAACTATGATAATCTTGCATTCAAGATTAAACTTCTTGAAGTATTATTTGGAGGCATTGAATTTGTCTTATACGTAGTTGATGCAGAAACCTTTTATGAATAGTCCTCCCTCCCATGATGTTTGTCTAGTGTAGTACCTTTCTTTTGTGTTCTGCTATACCACAAGATTTTTTTTATCCATCTTTAGCAATGAACACCTTTTAGTCAGTGGGATTTTAATGAATGGTCCTGAAAATACGCACGTACCTAATCGACCTTCGGTAAGGCCGTGGTTCAACTAAAGCCAATGCTTAATTTTAAACATCTGACTGCTCTTGTGAAATGCACAAAGAGCCACATGCTTTGCTTAACTTTGAATATGGTTCTCCAAGTCTTTTTTGCTAGACAATAGTCTCATGACTAATTGGAAGAATAGTAAGTTCAGTTGTTAAACAAAACAGTTTAACACTTAATTCTAACATAGTATTATGGTGGTCAGTACTGATATCTAGGATCTCTTTTCCTTTACTGAACAGTGCAGAGAAAGTCAGTTTTGCCTTCCAGTACTGGAGGCCACTGGCAGGTGATATTGGTGCCAAAAGAAGCAGTTTGGCCCTTTTGTCTCCAATGTCTGGTTTCTTTTTAGTACAAGGGTCTGGACGCACTATCCAGCTAGTCGCCTACTGAATTACCTCTCACGTCAGCTTTCAATGTCTCTCATTTTCCAGGAAGATCTTGTTTCAAAGCTGTATAAAGCCACATCACCTCAAGCATTTCAAAGAAGACCTCCACCACAGCAGGTGCTCTGACATCAAAGTAACAGCCTTTCTGGGAGAACAGTGAAAGTTTATTCCTTAATATTCTCATCTGTGGAGTCTTATCTATATGTACATTTCCACCTCCTCCCCCCGCCCCGCTCCTTGTCTGCGGTTTTGCTTTAACTACAAGTTCTGATGCTCAAAGATGAAAAGAGAAAGGTCAGGGAAATGTCTTATGTAAGGCAATATCTTGTACCACTTAGCATCTTTCCAAGGAATTAAAAATGTGAGGGAAAATTTTCTCTATTTTTATTAGAGTCTCTAGTGCAAAGATTCATATGTTCCTGGTCTGAATGTCTCTTCAGGTATTTTTTTTTTCTTTTACAAATGGCCACACCTTTTTTTTAATGGCTCTGTGGAGCTTCATTACTATGTAGGTAAAATTAATCATAAAAATGCTTAAGGAATAATCAGTATCTGAATTCTTTCCTGGGCTCACAAGCTAGAAAAAGTATATGAAATACATTAGGCAATACAAATGATGTTTTAGAAAGAGAACTGAAAAGCTAGTGCTTCCCAAAGCAAACAGCCACTTTGGATGAACGTTTTTCATTATGAAGTCTTCCATTTTGACATGTGTGTATGATACTTTGCCTGTATCCAAAATTAGCATTTTATATTGTATAAACACTTTTATTTACATTATTGTTGAGAAGAGATTTGTCCAACAACTCTCATGTTTCAAGTGGATTTGCTTCAAATCCAAAATTTAATTAAAAATCAGGTTGGTATGTGCTGAGCCTTTCTTGTGCCTGTCAATTAAATGGAAAACCTACCATAATAATAATTATCCAGTAATGGCCTAAAAACCATTAAAGTTAAAATCTTAAACATTCCTCAAATCAATTGAACTTGCTCCTTCTTTAACTTAAACTGCTAATTTCTTTTGCTGTATATTTGTTTTATAACCAGTTTTTAGGTTTCATTTGTCATTTGGTTAGCTCCTGTTTTAACTGTACAACTAAATAGTCCCAGTACATGGCAGACTTGAAATAACTAACTCTTCAGGGTACATGAAAATAACCTTTAGCCCAAAACCTGATATTATGAGTAAATCGTGTGACAAAGCAGACTCTTCCTCTGTGAAAGCGCCATGGAGAAGGCCTATAGATATATATATGGGCCGGTGAATCTACATAATGCTATCTTCCAAGTCCCCAAGGCTCTTTTTCAGACCTCACACCAAAGCTTCCTCATACGAGGTACTCTCCTGCATGCATGAGGTAAAAGGGCTGCACAGAACCCTCGTGTCTCTACCAGAGAACCATCAGGCTGCAGCTGGCAGATTTGTTTCTCTCTTTTAGGAGGTAGAAGTTGCAAAGAATTGGTGAAAAGTCAACCTTTTGTGAGATTGTAACCACACAAACCACTGGCTTTCAAGTGAGTGGGATATCTGCTGTTTGAACTTGGGGAGGCAGAGGTAAGTCACTGCCTCAGATTAATTTTAAACCTAGAGCTTTAGGGCTAGGTTGTTCAGGATTGAGTCCATTTGCCCCACGGAAAAAGATCTGGTTGGGGTTGGATTCATAGCACGTTGAATATGAGTCAACAGTGTGCCCTGGCAGCCAGAAGGGCCAACTGTGTCCTGCGGTGCATCAAGCACAGCATAGCTAGCTGGTCGAGGGAGGTGATTTTTCCACTCTACACTGCACTAGTGCGGCCCCACCGGGAATAGTGTGTGTAGTTTTTGGGAACCTCAGTATAAGAAGGACATCAAACTCTTAATTAAGAATGTGTCCAGAGGAGAGCAACCAAGATGGTGAAAGGTTTCGAGGGCAAGACTTATGAGGAGTGACTGAGGTCACTTAGCTTGTTCAGCTTGGAGAAGAGAAGGCTAAAGGGTGACCTCATTGCAGCCTACAACTTCCTTAAAGTGGGGCAGCAGAGAGGGAGGTGCTGATCTCCTCTCTCTGGTGACCAGTGATAGGACAAGATGAAATGGAATGAAGCTGCATCAGGGGAAGTTCAGGCTGGACATTAGGAAAAAATTCTTCACTGAGAGGATGGTCGGTCACTGAAACAGGCTTCCCTCAGCTGCTCCTCGTAAGACTTGAGCTCCAGACCCCT
>NW_010529673.1:0-44613 GCF_000687285.1 Phaethon lepturus
CAGGAAGACCTGCTTAGAAGTGCTTTTCCATGGCCAAGTATCAGAACATTCCCTCAGGAAACTGTACATGAAATGGGAATAGCAAGTCTTGGAGACTGCTGCCATCTAGATAGAAGCAGGTCTGAAACAGATATTTCACTACATCACACTCTATGGTCTGTACAAAGATGGCCTCATGCTACATCCAGATGTCAGCAGTATCTATCCCCCCGTAAGTTCTTCAAAGTCTGTGGGGCCTCTCTCATTTACTAGTTTGGCCACACCACAGAAATGCAAGTTACCTGCAAAGAAAATGCCCATCTTTTCCATAGACGTGTATTAAAAAGTCATCTGCTTTTCACAAGGTGCCCTAGGGAACATAGTTTTTGTCTGGAATAAGAGAGACAGAGAGAGAAATAGTCTGTGGGTGAAGATAATACTCTGTGAAGAGGCACTTTCTCCCTTGTTGAGCAGGATATGTTCATATGATGTAAAGTATGGCTCTTCACTCATGGGTAGCATGGTTGCTGAGAACACGTCCCAGGTAATCCTAGTTACTAAACACAGTGGGGCTGGAGCCACTCACACTTTTGTTCATGTTAGCAGATGGACAGAAACTGCCAGTTTGTTCCGTGTGATTACAAGTCCTAAAACATTGTGCAAGTAGCCAGACTGACTGACCTGATTATCATGCTGACACTGATAGATCAAAAAGTTATGGCATCCACTGAAGCTGTCTGTTGGCAGGCAGGGCGTATAAAACTTAGATGCTATGGAGACAACTCAGGAACGCATAAATTATATGAGGGTAGTCCTAGCTGGATTGCCGTCAAAGGAACAAGTTTTGGGAACTCTACTGGGGAGAAGGAACAAATTTGTCCTCTACTATGCCTGTTACGGGAATGAAATTTTGAGTTTCTCATCTAAAGTTTTCAAAACTAACTTCATAAGAAGTATTACCACCCTCAGGGAGCTATCTTTGCGTGTTATCCCACACATTACTACTTGCCTTTGTCAGATCAAGGGTTCTGTAGCATTGTGACCAATATGTGGGTTCAGGCACTTACACATTTATTGGGTTTTTTGTTTCATACTTTCCAAATCCAATCAGTGATCAAGATTGTTTAATGGCAATATTATAGCTGTCTTTTTTGTTGTTGTTGTTTTCTTTCTTTTAATTAAAGCTTATGGCTATCTTTCTAGAAAAAAAGCAGCAAATTACTTTCATTTTGGATCACAGGTATCAGTGGCTGCAATTGAAATCTCAGCACTTTAAAGAATGGTTGTTTTTCAGATGTCTACAGATGAATATAAAAGCACAGATTGAGGCAGGTGTTTGACATGTATTTCCTATTAGCATAGAATGAAAACATTCTGAGTGGGGACTTTATTTTAAATCTTGTGTGGAATTAAGCATACTAGTAAGATGTAGCCAAGATGATAATAAGTAGCCTGGTCTATCTCCTGTTTTCACAACTTTTCCCATATTGTCTCACCTATAGCTGTTCATAATAATCTGTATCTTTTCTCATTAGAGACAGAAAATATTCAGAATAATTTCAAAAAGTCTTTTCTGTCTGCTAATCTTGTACCTAATGATAATTTAATCCTAAGATCTCAGTCAGTACTATAATTATTATTAGTAATATTTAATAATTCTATTCTCAGTACTACAACTAACATTCTGCATAAAAATTTCCAATCTCTTCACACATTTTTTCATTCCCTATTCTTCGATCTAGTCTATTTAGATGGTCAACTCTTCATTCTCAGTCTTCACCAGAAAGTGCTCAAGCCACACCACCCAAGTCACAGAAGGCAAAGGCAGGAACTGGGAGAATGAAGAACTGTCCACGGTAGGAGAAGATCAGGTTTGAGACCATCTAAAGGAACCTGAAGGTGCACAAGTCCATGGGACCTGAGAAGAGGCATCTATGCATCCTGAGGGAACTGATGGATGAAGTTGCTAAGCCACTATCCATCAAATTTGAGAGGTCGTGGCAGTCCAGTGGAATTCCAACTGACTGGAAAAGGGGAAACATAAGCCCCATTTTTAAAAAGGGAAAAAAAGATGACCCAGGGAACTACAGGCCAGTCAGTCTCACTTCTGCGCCCAGCAAGATCACAGAGCAGATCCTCCTGGAAACTGTGCTAAGGCATATGGAAAATAAGGAGGTGACTGGTAACAGCCAACATTCAGACTTCGCTAAGGGCAAATAGAGCCTGACAAATTTGGTGGCCTTCTATTACAGTGTTACAGCATTGATGGATAAGGGGAAGAGTGACTGACGTCATCTGCCTGGACTTGTGCAAAGCATTTGACACTGTCAATGCATAACATCCTCATCTCTACATTGGAGAGACATGGATTTGATGGATGGACTGGTCAGTGGATAGGGAATTGGCTGGATGGTCACACTCAAGGAGCTGCGGTCAACAGCTCAATGTCCAATTGGACGCCAGTGATGAGTGGTGTTCCTCAGGGGTTATTACTGGGACTGGCGCTGTTTAACATCTCTGTCAGCAACATGGACAGCGGAATTGAGTGCACCGTCAGCAAGTTTGCCGATGACACCAAGCTGTGTGTCATGGTCGACATGCTGGAGGGAAAAGGTGCCATCCAGAGCGACCTTGACAGGCTTGAGAGGTGGGCCCATGCAAACCTCATGAAGTTCAACAAGACCAAGTGGAAGGTCCTACACATGGTTTAGGGCAATCCTAAGCACAAATACAGGCTGGAGAGAGAATGGATTGAGAGCAGCCCTACTGGGAAGGACTTGGGGATATTGGTTGATGGGAAGCTTAGCACGAACCAGCAATGTGCGCTTGCAGCCCAGAAAGCCAACCATATCCTGGACTGCATCAAAAGAAGTGTGGCCAGCAGGTTGAGGGAGGTGATTCTCCCCCTCGATTCTGCTCTTGTGAGATCCCACCTGGAGTATTGCATTCAGCTCTGGGGCCTCCAACATAAGGAGGACATGGACCTGTTGGAGCAAGTCCAGAGGAGGGCCACAAAGATGATCAGAGGGCTGGAGCACCTCTCCTATAAAGACAGGCTGACAGAGTAGGGGTTGTTCAGCCTGGAGAAGAGAAGGCTCCGGGAAGATGTTGTTGCAGCCAAAAAGGGAAAAAAAGATGACCCAGGGAACTACAGGCCAGTCAGTCTCACTTCTGTGCCCAGCAAGATCACAGAGCAGATCCTCCTGGAAACTGTGCTAAGGCATATGGAAAATAAGGAGGTGACTGGTAACAGCCAACATTCAGACTTCGCTAAGGGCAAATAGAGCCTGACAAATTTGGTGGCCTTCTATTACAGGGTTACAGCATTGATGGATAAGGGGAAGAGTGACTGACGTCATCTACCTGGACTTGTGCAAAGCATTTGACACTGTCAATGCATAACATCCTCATCTCTACATTGGAGAGACATGGATTTGATGGATGGACTGGTCAGTGGATAGGGAATTGGCTGGATGGTCACACTCAAGGAGCTGCGGTCAACAGCTCAATGTCCAATTGGACGCCAGTGATGAGTGGTGTTCCTCAGGGGTTATTACTGGGACTGGCGCTGTTTAACATCTCTGTCAGCAACATGGACAGCGGAATTGAGTGCACCGTCAGCAAGTTTGCCGATGACACCAAGCTGTGTGTCATGGTCGACATGCTGGAGGGAAAAGGTGCCATCCAGAGCGACCTTGACAGGCTTGAGAGGTGGGCCCATGCAAACCTCATGAAGTTCAACAAGACCAAGTGGAAGGTCCTACACATGGTTTAGGGCAATCCTAAGCACAAATACAGGCTGGAGAGAGAATGGATTGAGAGCAGCCCTACTGGGAAGGACTTGGGGATATTGGTTGATGGGAAGCTTAGCACGAACCAGCAATGTGCGCTTGCAGCCCAGAAAGCCAACCATATCCTGGACTGCATCAAAAGAAGTGTGGCCAGCAGGTTGAGGGAGGTGATTCTCCCCCTCGATTCTGCTCTTGTGAGATCCCACCTGGAGTATTGCATTCAGCTCTGGGGCCTCCAACATAAGGAGGACATGGACCTGTTGGAGCAAGTCCAGAGGAGGGCCACAAAGATGATCAGAGGGCTGGAGCACCTCTCCTATAAAGACAGGCTGACAGAGTAGGGGTTGTTCAGCCTGGAGAAGAGAAGGCTCCGGGAAGATGTTGTTGCAGCCTGCCAGTACCCAAAGGGCACCTACAAGAAAGCTGGACAGGGAATACTTACAAGGGTCTGTAGTGATAGGACAAGGGGTAATGACTTTAAACTGAAGGATGATAAACTTAGCTTAGATATAAGGAAGAAATTCTTCACTATGATGGCAATGAGGCAGTGGAGCAGATTGCCCAGAGAAGTTGTGGATGCCCCATCCCTGGAAGTGTTCAAGGCCCGGGTGGATGAGGATTTGAGCAACCTGGTCTAGTGGAATGTGTCCCTGCCCATGGCAGGAGGGTTGGAACTAGATGATCTTTAAGGTCGCTTCCAACCCAAACCATTCTATGATATGATTCTAGGGTTCTGTAATACCTAGGAGTTAGTGCTTTAGATATTTTCCTAAAATAATCTAGCCACAATGTTTTAGAAGGCTCATTGTTCTGCTGTAGCTCAAGCATGATGCTTCTAACTGCTGCCAGTACTACTACAGATAAAGTAACATTTGTACTTTTATATATCAAAATAGTAATAGTAACTAGATAAAGGTATTTAAAAAAAACCTCACTAAATAAAAAGACACAGTGTATACATAATGCCTATGGCTCTATTTATAGGAGTGAGGATTTCTCTACAATCTTGTGGTGACAAATGACTCATCCTAGCTATGCTACAACATCCATGAATCTTTCCTAAAATTATATTCCGTAATTAGCAAACAGCATTAGGAAATTCACTGCAGTTTATAAAATATTTAAAATAATTATATATGATTATGTCATTAGTTCCTAAAGCACAAAGCAAAGCGCTAAAGTTACTGTATGAGTCACTCGAACACCAAGTCTCAATTTTCAGTGTCAATTCATTGCTGCTCACTGATAAGTTTTTATTAAATTTGATTAATATAATTGCTCTTAGTTCGGTGGCAAATGATACAACAGGTGTGTTTTTCTCTTCATAATTAACTTCTGGGTCAGTTTAGACATCAACTTATTAGTTTAACAAGACACCAAAATGTCCACAGCTCACCAGCTCTGGGATCTTCCAGGGTACCCAGGCAGTCTCTCAAAGGAGCATCAGGTTGTGTGCAATTTGGCTTCCTAGACTGATTATGAAAGGCTCAGCTTTTGAAGTAAGTGATCATCATCTCTCCAATGAAGTGAGCTGGTTTTAGAGTGTTTTCCAGAAGATGCTCGCCATGCTAATTAACTGAAAATATTAGCCTGAGCAGAACCCTTGGCTCCTGCAACTAGACTGCAACCTGCACCCTAGCTATCTAGCTGGTTTTCTTACATTTAATTTGAGTACATCTGTGTTAAAATTCTGTCTTGCTGGCATTGGCCTTATGCTGCTCACATATTCCTGTTCTTTTGCTCTAGTCCTATTAGAACAATGAATCAGAAATTGACTTTACAAATCCTATGATAAAGCACTCGCCTAGAATAAGACAACAGTCAGGTGTAGGTCGTTTCTCCAGTCCCCACTGCTGGTTATTTATTCAAAGTGGAAAAGTTTCAGAGGAGGCTAGAAGGCAGACTCCATCCTACATCCTTAGGGTGTTATCTTGGAAATCAAAATAGTATAAGAATCAGGACTTCAAACTTTCTGCTACTGGAGCAGGGTACCTGACTGCTTTCAAGTAAATGGAAATTATTCTATTGCCTGGCCAGGCACCTTCTTCACTGAACTATTAGTTTCAGTGGGGTAGGAATACAAGTATCTATTTATAGTTGAGAGGAAAGTCACGTGGCTTGGTTGCCTAACCTCCATGAGAATTCATGGAGAAATGGTTGTTTCCTTCTCAGGCAGAGCTAGACATCTAGCCTACTCCCTTTTCAGTTTCCCACAGATGAGTTTGGGAAGTTATTTATTAATGTATATGAACTTTTGTGAGTCCCATTCTTCAATATTTACTTTCTCAGTACACTTTATAGAAATTTAGACATGTAGTATAGAATTAGGAGTTGCTTTTGTGGTAGAAAGACTGAAAGCCAAATGATATGATACTGAGAAATTAATAAAATGCAGAAAACCATGATTTGTTCCTCACCTGTGTTGGAGCTAGCATGTTGGAGTCAATATCCCTTACATTTTATGACCTTTAAAAAGCCAATATTAATTTAGATGGGTTTATCTGAGGGAAAGAAATGGAAAAAGCCCAGCATGTAAGAATCATGTACCCAAAGCTGACTAGTTCTCCATGCGTTTCCTGAATTCTAAAAAATCAAGACACTCATGTACACAACAGCTAAATGGGGCTCAGAAACAACGTATTTCTTGATTAATCACACGTTATTGTTCGTTTGTTGCTTTCGGCAGAAGTAGTCCCTTCTCAAAAGAAGAATAATTTGAGAATACAATTCTCAAAGATATTCAATTGCTTCAATTAATAGGCTATCTCCGGAATCTCTTGTTATTTAAAAACCACAGAAAGCTGAAAAATAATGTGGCCTGCAATTCCACAAATCTGACAGGTGCAATGTTCCCTCTCCTGAAACCTCTGCTGTCACAGTTCTGTGTGGAGTGCAAGAGTTCACTCTAGATGCGTAAATATATGATAATACACAAGTCAACTTCAACAAGTAATACAGGAGTCAACATCAAAGACTCTTAACATACCACCATTACTTGGCTATAAAGCATTATGACTTTTTCACTAATGGTCCACTAGGCTGACACACACACACCCCCCCCCCCCCACATATCTACAGAAAATCACCTAGTCTTATGAAAAAATAAATAGAACTGGTATCTTGATAGCTAGTTCCATTCATTAACCAACTCGATAATTAAATCCTTGTGTATATTACTTGAATTTATCTTGCTCCATTCATTAGATCCCGTAATATTTTTTTGTACCTTATGTAACATAACCCTACCAAGTTTAATACCATTATTTAAAATGAAGCACAAAGTGAACTGTAATTTAGAAGTTAATGTTTCAACAAGTTTTCAACTTGTTTATTTGCTCCTAGTAATAAGTACATGCCTGCAACCATTTTGCTTTATACTGGTGCAAGTAGTAAGACTTAAGTATTAAGTTTACTCTCTCTCTCTCTCTCTCTATATATTTAAATTCTGCTTTTCCTGTTGCTGTTTCTTGAAGACTAAATTTAATGCTGTGACACTTAACATGTTCACTGTACACCAGAGGGCAATATGTTGTGACTGGTACTTTGAAACCATAACCTTAATATTTAGAAATTTGCAAATGATTCTGAAAATTTCAAATTAAAAAAAAAAATCAACACGGAACGTCAACAAACTCTTAAAATACAGTTTATGTAGCTGATTTCCATTCTTGAAACATATTTCAGATTTGAATGGTAACAAAAGTAAAAAGTCACAATAGCACAAGTGGAGGCAGCAGTGGTTTTGCTGCAAAATATTTACAAACTGGGTAGAGTCATGAGCTCTCCTACTATCATGAGATCTTGACATAAAGTATGAGCTTCCCTAACAATGGGACAAATTTGCATGGATAGAATTTGTAGGCATGCATTTCTAAAGAACAGAGTATTGGCACCTCTGTATTCCTGAAACCAACAGGATCAGTTTGCCAGCACTGAATACTTCAGAGAAATCTAATAGAAATAATCTAAGAGAAATCTAATAATCTAGTGATCCTATCAGGACTGTTAGAGGTACATGTTTTTAATCACACTGTAGGTATTTTTGCTTCTCTGCTTCATGGATACTGAAATAATCTTCACCCTTTTATTTCTTAATTAAAGGAAAGATGGCTTTTAAATATCTCATTAGTTTTCAAGATATATCTTTCATTTCTTCTTCCTTTGTCAAAGAATATTCCCAGCAGCATGCGGTATCTGATGTCAAATAAAACCGTGTAATAAACAGATCTATTTTTTGTCTTTGTTTCTTG
The DNA here is from genome assembly GCF_000687285.1 of Phaethon lepturus. Lineage (NCBI taxonomy): Eukaryota > Metazoa > Chordata > Aves > Phaethontiformes > Phaethontidae > Phaethon > Phaethon lepturus. Next base: position 8,021 of record NW_010529673.1, read on the forward strand.
AGTTTTACAATAGTTCTGCATTTGTCTTTTGAAGAGTTGGAGGGGGAGAATATATTTGGGTTTTTATTTTCTTCAAAAATATGTACACATGCTGAATTTTGAACCACTATCTACAGCAATTACAGCTCAGTTACTAGGGAAAGTTGTGTTCATGTGTCATATCATGCTGATTGTGGATATCTTTGGTACCACGGTCTTTCCTAGAAAACTTGACTGACAATATGAAATATAACACATCCTGGTAAGGTCTTTGGCCTACTCACATTGTCCCCCATGGATTTGTCTGCTTTTCTATTTCTTCAACCAATGCCTTACTGACTGAGTCAGAGAAATATTCAGAATGAAATTTTCTATCACCTTTGCTGCAGTTTTATGTTTGTCTGGCCAGCATCCTGTGTTTCATATACGTATATATTTTTTTTCCTAAATTTCTAGATGTCACTAAGTAGATTCCACTAGGATTCCATCTTGCATAGGCAAAATCAAGAATGACACTCCTGTCTGCTTTCTACAATGCTCTTCACAATGTTGCCAATTTTTACTAAGAGAGACAATACTGCATGTATATGCCTTGGAGGCAACACTACTCTTAACACCTCTAATGCTTACGACTGTGTTAAAGTAAGGAAGGCTATATTGTCTGCAGCATGCTATTTATTTTACGCTAGTCATACAATCTCTGCAATTGCTAGCCTAACTGCATTGCTTCATTCAATAAGGAGCTGACATTTTCCCTGGTTAGTGTCAGTCTATACTATTGACTTTTTTGTATTGCTTTAATTAATCTGTGCATTGCAAAAACTCTGATCCCATAAAATATTGGTACAGGCATACAAAACAGCAGTGCTTAACAGACGGCCTTGACTGCCACTCCCATTTTCTGCAAGGGTGACGGTGAAAGCACCTCTAATACAGAAAGCACAGGTGCGTATTTAAAAGTTGGGAAATTTGTGGTCTGCACCTAAAAGTAAACAAAGTTGACTGTGTTACAAACACAAAAGAGTCACATCAGACTTACTATCAAAGGTAACCAGTCTTGTACATAGAGTCAGTCTTAAATTTGGAGATGGGAGTAAACTAAATTTAGTCTAAGTTCAGAATAGCGACTTCCACAACCTCAGGATAACTAACACTGGATATGTTTTGTTTACAGAACCTTGAAGAGCAGGCCATAATAAAGCTAGAAGAATACACAGTTTCTCCCAGACTCTTCCCCTGCAAAATATCAGCCAGGCAGATTCAATGATGTGACAGCAGAATGGAGAGATGTGTGGGTGAAAAAATTACTTTTATGGGGAGTTCAAGGTAAAATGTTGAAGGCTTCAAAAAAGATTCATACCTAGAAGTTTTACGGTGTTCCCTGGCAGCTATGCCAAGCCTTTCCACATAAAAGTCAAATGTGTTCCACATGATCCTTCCTACCTACTGTGTACCGGTTGAGTAAGACTGTGAACATGACCCTAGGGGCTGGTGAGTAGGATGTTTTCAGAAAAACACATATCTGTTTTGGAAAAAATATCCCCAATACATATATTAGAGGGACCTGAGATTGTTTGCTATCTCATAGTGCAGGACCATCCATTTTCACTGTCCTTTGGTACAAAGTTACTGAGAAGTAAGGAGGCAGTTACTGTGGGATAAAAGTAATCTGAAGGAGAAGGCTGTAGAGAACTTGGTGCCGCATTATACATTTTGGACAATTCCTAAAGGCTTCACACAGGGACAGCTTATCTTCACAACAACAAAACAGATATGTCTTCCTGTTAAAAATATTGAGAGAAAAGTTTAATTTTCTTTAGAGCATTTTAGAATGTCCCAGTTGTCTGCACTCCCCCAGTCCGTATTGGGTAAGAAGAGTGTGTGTGGGGGAGAAGAGTATCCACTTGCTGGAAGCTGGGTAAGTGAGAGCGAAAGCAAGAAATACCAATTACAATGCAATTACTCCTCAGGCATGACTGTACTGGAGTGCTACCCACTCACCAACTGCCCATGTCTGTGGGTTGTCTCTAGTTTAGCTTTACTATAGTTAAGAAAATGTTGCATTACATGTCGTTCAGATAGACTGCATGAATTCAAGTACTATACTGGTTCTCCTTGTTATTTTAAAAGATGTGTTGCTTTTTAAGCTTTTTTTTTTTCTCCTTGGAAAGACAGACAAGTACAGCTAGTTTGACTGACAAGCACAAGACAGATTTATCACTATAGATCCATTTGATTTGTTATTTTTATATCTAAATAGCTGCACAGATAATTTCAATATGGATAAAGTAGTATCTTACAAAGCATGTTGCGCTAGGCCAAAATGAATCCATAACGTCCCCTCATCTCCAATTATGTTTATTAAGACTTGTGCATCCTTGAGTTATTTAAATGGGAATAAGCTCAGCCTAAGTAAAAGAGCTTGCAGAATAAGATTTAAATTTGTTGGAGTCTTCTGGGAACATAGTAAAAGCCAAAGGGTCACTCTTAGGCTACTGAGAAACACAAGAGTTTCTCTGATATTGTGGAGCACTAGAGCACAAGAATAGGAGAGAGAGGATTAAAGAGCATTAATTTTTCAAATCTTGTCTCAGCCAGAGATAGAAAGTAGAGTCTGTTTAAAAAAAAAAAAAAAAGGCACAGTGAAAAGAGACCAAGGGCAGGAACAAAGGCAGGCAGGAAACTACAGTTCTTCATTTTTGGTCATTCATCTGCATGCTCATCCTCCTGTGGGAAGAACAGCACCCCCTTCCTTCCTCTACATTTTCTACTCCAGAAATCCTATAGATTTTTTCTTTTTTGATCCCCTTTATTACTTCAGAAGGGGAAATTATAGTAGGCTTTCAGAAGAACTGTAAAAGATGTTTTTACCCCAATACTTAGTGTCTGACAAGGTGCTTATAAAAAGGAAAGCATCTACTAGACAACAATGTAATCTGCTTAGGTTTGAGGATTAGAAAATTCATTGTGCTATGAACATAACGAGCAGACAGTCATTTCAGTAGGACTTCGTGACGTCAAATATGGTCTTTTGAAGGTCAGCAGTTGAGATAATCTACACTATTACAAGTTTAGAAAAGGACCAAAAGTTCTTTGAGCTGCATAAAATGTCCCATAAATTATTTTGTTGACCTTTGCAAATAATTAATTTTAAAACACTATACGTTTTGGTGATCTACCTCAAGGAAAGAGAGGTCCATGATCCAACACTAGGCTACAGCTATTATTCACTGTGTTCTAATTATTTATAATTTTAGATCTGCAGTGAAAACTACTTTTTTTTCTAGGTAGGTTGTTAAAGCAGATATATAATCATTCTCTCAAAAGATGTTTCTCTGCTATAGATATATAAAATCTAAGTGTCTTCTTTTTGTCAAAATGTTTGTAGCTTTACAGATGAGGGAGTTCTGTGATTTTTAAATTTTTATTTTTTTTTAAATCAAGTTTTATCAAACCAACTAGTCCTAAGATTGGAGATTCCATGTAAATGTTATTACGACAGACATATTTGGGATTTTTAGCCTTTAGCATAGCAAGCAACCATGATAAAATGCAAAATAGGTTTGGAGCAGAGACTCTGTAATGGACTCAGCAATAAGCATGAAGTCTCTGAGGATTTCTAGATACGGAGGTAATATATTTTCATGTCTGCAAGAGGCAAGGAGAAGATAGGTCAAGTGAAGAGAAGAAAAAGGAGAGAGAAATGGCAAAATGTTTATATACATTAATAGGAAACAAACCCATTATAGAGTATAAAATGGAATTTAGCACAAAAAGAACTAAGAAATAAAGAGGAGGTACATAATTGTATAAAGAGAAGAGATAGGAAAATAGATTGGAAAAGAAGCGCAAAAGAGAAAAAAAAGTCACAATGGGTGGACTTGATTGCCTCTTAATCAACATACTGAAAGCAGCCTTAACAGCTCACCAGAGTGGAGATTTGTTGTAAGTAAAGGTTATCTTAAAAAGCAAAGCTGAATCACTTTTCGTACCACTTAATTATCAAAAAAAAGAGACAAGAAAGAAAAAAAAAGTGCATACCACGACAGAATTCCATTTCAGACTGAACAAGAGGAAGGAGTTATACTGTTATGTCAGTGTGTCTAGTTCATGCAACATAAAAGGTTATATTTTGGTACTAGCGCTGATCTCAACAGCTCCTTCCATCATATGAGTCATCAGTGACATACAACTGTATTTTAAAGGAGTTATAAAAACATAGAATCTTTGGGTTGGAAGAGACCCTTTAAGGTCATCTAGTCCAACTCCTCTGCAATAAGCAGGGAAAACTTCAACTAGAGCAGGTTGCTCAGAGCCCCGTCCACCCTGACCTGGAATGTTTCCAGGGATGGGGCATCTACCACCTCTCTGGGCAACCTGTGCCAGTGTTTCGCCACCCTCATTGTGAAACATTTCTTCCTTCTATGTAGTTGAAATCTGCCCTCTTTTAGTTTAAAATGATTACCCCTTGTGTTATCACTATGACCATATCTGAATGATCATCCTACCTATCGACGAAAACATTCAGACATGATTAATCTCCTCACCTAGGAGAGTTCTTAGTCACATGCTTAAATGAAACTTAACAAATCTAAAATAGTTTCTGTAAGATTATTCATATGCTTGAACTTAAACAAATGTTTCAGCATAGAGAAGCCTAAACTCCTACATAATTCTCTGCCTCACATCTCTCTATTTGCGCACACTATAAAGCATCAGCTACTTTGCTGTTGTTATTTTGACTATTTGCTGCAACTCATCAGGTCCTTTGTTGATATTTTAAGCATTGCTCCTTTGTCCTGTGAATTTAGGGGAACAATTTTGATTTGCAGTTATACTAGCCCATATTCACAGAAAAATCACAGAAACACTAGGTTGGAAAGGACCTTCAAGATCATCAAGTACAACCATTAATCCAGCGCCACCATGTCCCCTAAACCATGTCCTGAAATTCTGTATTCTAGGAGAAGGTGGCAAAGAAGTGTTGGCCAAAATGTTAAATGACTGAACAGTACCCTGGAGGCCTGGATGTGTTTTGTGCTCCATCACAAACTCGCAGTGCAACTTTGAGGAGTTAAATATTGCAGCCTTTACCTTTTAGATACCTTGCTACATGGTAGGATAATGAAATTATACCTAATTAGTAACCAAATTACTTAACTTCCTATTTGATACACAAGAAGAGTTAACAATGCTAGCAAAATTAATATAATCTAAAATACTGAATGAGGAGGCACATAAGCCATCCACTAGAAAATCCTGTTGTGCAGGGTACATATGAAAGGTACATGTGAAGGAGATGTGGACATGCATACATATCCCTTAGAGCTGTGGTGTAACTAACAGCTATTTCACAGAATCACAGAATCATTAAGGTTGGAAAAGACCTTTAAGATCATCAAGTCCAACCATTTTCCCACTACAGATCTGCAAAACCTCTCCTGGAGGTAGGTATGCACAATGACTACTCTTCAGGACACACAACAGAAACCAAGCAGCATTACAATGCATCTCTAATTTTTCTGATAATATAATGGTTAGGAGACTTGGTTTCAATAACCTTGCAATTATTCACAGAGATGTTATCCGTGCCTTGGTGAGACAAACAGCAGGTAGTTACCTGCACATGTGATTGTTGAGAAGCATCTAAGCGATGACTAAGGCCAAGCTCTTGTTAACAGAGGAAAATATTGACAAGACAGTGCCTTTAGTATTATTGTATATTACTGAAAAAAAAAAATTAAATTAATAGCCATTTTGAGTTTTACCAACCAGCAAAAAAAAGTTGGGAAGAAACATATTTCCTGATGAACATTTTGTTTTCTGCCCAGAGGCAGATACTCTGAATAAATCTGAAAGTCCTCTAGTTATTTTCTGAAAGGGTTAGTTTATGAACAGTGAACTGTAATGAGCTAAAACGTCATCATTTTTCATAATTTACTCTATGAGCTTTAAAACTATACAATTATGCATATTGCAGCTGTTAATACATATATACGTACACACATACATGGAAAACTATGATTCCTGTTATCTACAGATAATCATAATTTAAAAGTGTGAAAGCTGATCTGTTGCTTTTCTTATCACTTAAAATAATTTAATAAAGATTTCAGATGAAGCTGGAATAGTTGGTGACTCATAGGTCATCAGTGGGTGGCAGGTGAGAGAAGGGAAAGCCTAAAGCAGTTAAGGTTTTAATGAGACTCAGAGCTAGTTTTCAATTCAGAACATTGTTAGTTATTATTTTTTCCTGTTATTTTAACCAATACACAATATTGAATATATTCTCTTTTCTCAACTTTTGTTTTCTAATTTGTTCTTTCCCTTTTCTCCAGAGATCTTCTAAAAAGCAAAAAGGTTCTATCAGCGTTTCAAAAAACTTAAAGCGTTAGCAAATATAATGAAATTTTAGCCACAATGTTATTCTTAACAGGGAAGACTTTCTAAAAAACAAGCAAACAAACAAACAAACAACCCCAAAAAACCCAAACAGAGTAGTTTCAATTTGATTCTTAAAACTTCAAAAGTTTTGACGAAAAAAAATTGCTATGGAAGTATCATCTTCTCCTATAGAGGATATATTTATTTAGAATTGAACTTGTGAATAGAAGCCAGAATTTAACAAGCTTCTACAATTTCCCAAGTAAATTCAGTTGAATATGTTAACCATTTCTTATTTCAAGACAGTGGTCTGCCCCAGTTTAGCTGAGCTTTCAGGACAGGGGTAGGATCCAGACTTTTGGATGTTATGCTTTAACATACCAGACAGTTCTAGCTGAGTTACCCATAGTGCACCGCCAGTTGAATTGCTGAAGCTGATTCTTTTCTTGTCATTTGGCTTCAGCCCTAATCTTAAGATGGAGAATCTCTCTTTCTCTCACCCGGTAGATGGGAGGCAGCCACGTCTACAGCAACAGTTCCTTCAGAGAGGTTAATGAGTGAGTCAGTTGGACTGGCTGAATAAGATAGTGAAAGGAACATACAGCATTGTCCCTACTGCCAGATAGGAGACAAAGACAAAGTTCATAGAGTTTCTGACTATGTGAACTTCTTCAAATAGCTTCTGGTTGTCATTTTCATAGGCCTATGTCCTTCCAAAGGAAAAAAGCCTGGCTTCACATTTTTTGCCCTAGGAACCTATATCATCACTGTACACTGGCAGGACATCCAATTCATTTACTTCTCATCAAAAAAAACCAGAAACAACATGGTTCTGGCATACTCCATTCTTCTTCCACTCTCTCTAGCTTCTCCAATCTATTCTGTTATTCTTTGCCAATGACTTTAAGGAGCAAACATGACCTCTCCTCTTCACACACAGGAGCAATAGAACCTCTTGTGCTAAGCAGAAGGACTGGAGGACAAATAACGAATATGGCTCACAGTCTGCCAAAATCAAAACAGTTTCACAGAGCTTTTCATTATCACAGAAGCTGAGAGACAAGGCAAAAGAAAGTCTGAAGATCTGTTCATACACACCTTTGCACCCCTTTTATTTTCACAAAATGAAGCAAGTGTTGAGATTGAAATCTCTTTGGCTCAACTTTCTGCCTGACAGTTTGGAAAGACAGTGTTCTCTGCCTTTCCAGTTGCATAGGACTATGACCTACCTGAAATCCTCAGCTTCTATCTACATCTAGAAGGGACTGGTTTCTTATACATCCTCTGAATAAGGGAATAAATAGTGTTTCTTTCTTTAGCAAAAGAAATAAACAAGCAAACCGACCACCAACACAGTAGCGCCGCAGAACCGTGCTACCTCCTCCAGAATGTTTTGTGCAGAACTGACAGCATAATTTGCACAAGTTTGTTACTCCGTTCCTACTAATTCCTAAGGGAACATCCTAATTACTGAGCAAAATGATGGTTTGATGCTGAACTCTCCTGCAACCTCAACGTCTATTAAAGAACCTCCATAGCGTGTTGAATGTCATCTCCGAACTGTACAGGGTTATTACAATCCACAACACAAGTCTAATGATTAAATCTAAATTAAATCTAGAAAAAAATCTAGGATTTAAAAGTAATGCATCATAATTCTTATTCTGCTAATAATAGCCATATGAGGATCCCGTTGACCTCACTATGACTGCACATTGTCATATTGGTGCATTGAGAGAAACAAGACATTGTAGCCGAAGACAAGAATGTGCAAACATATTCACCCTCCCTGTGCTTCCCCATTAACATCTACGGTGTCTCATACACAGACTCTGAAGGCAAAGATTAATGAACTTCATATTTTAAAAACCTCTAACATGAAAGCTGTCCTTGGTCAATTAGAACGACCCCAAGGCTATACCTGCTATTGACATCAGTTTAATAATCTGTGTACAATATTTCATAAAGACCTTAGAGGTAGTGAAAGTGATTTTATGTTTCTTCAGTTTTTTATTTTCTTTTTCTGCAGATCTCACATTCAGTCATTTTAAAGAACATAGCTGCTTCTATGCATGTACAAGTGTCTTCTGCAGGAAACACAATGAGCTGTTCTCCAGTATAATAATGTAGGACTAGGGATTGCTTTGACCTGGTTTCTTTAACAAAACCTGCAAAAAGAAGTATAACTTTTTTTTTTTTTTTTTTTTTACATTATTAACCAACCATTTGTTATTCTTATTGTCACTGTACCTAGGCCAGGAAATTAAAATACCATTTTGCTAGGTATTGTACACAGTAAGGAAGAGAGTCCCTTTTCTTTTAAAGAATAAAGCATTTGAAATTTTAAAGAGAAAAAAAGGAATTAAACAGAAAAAAAGGAGAGGGGGGAGAGGGGAAGAGTGAGACAAAGCTCTTCACCATAACAGGTGGTTATGTCGGTACACCAGGGATTTTCTTTTTGTATGCATGATAGTGAAGCAGCTCACTGAATCACAAGTGATTTACAGTGATTTTATGTAAGATTAGAGCGAGGCCCTTCAAAAATATGCATGCGGTTCAATTTCTAGAAGACACAGGTAAAGAGGTAGTTTTGCATGCAAAGTCTCAAACAATTTGTAGTCCAGCTGAGATCAAAAGCAAAAATCCTACTGAAGAGAAGTAAAAAAGCCAAGCTATAAGATATATCATGGTTTCTAGACAAAATTTGCATAGTTCTCTCCCTAAGATTACAAAGATAAAATTTAAAATTAACCAGAAAATAATGTTGTTGTGAAATTCTCAATGTTGTAGCAAATTTAGGGTGAATTTGTAATAATAAACTACCTTTTTGTAACTTGCAATTCTTTTAGCAAATACAGAATTCCCAGAGAGCCTGATGTTACTATGAAACTTGATATAGCACTTTCATGATCTTGTATAAAATGATACCCAACCATCAAAAGAAAGAATAATGCAATATAAAAACTGGGAAGGTAATTTCAGAGAGTTAATTAATGATATGCCCCATACCGCTGAATTTTGTGCCTTTGTTTTAAAATATCCAGAATCTATGCAAATAATTCTTTCGCTTTCTTGGCACTGTCTTTTCTAATCAGTATTATTTTTCTCTTACTAGAAAACACAACTTTTTCCTCTCTTTTTCACTATTACTTGATGGTTGTGTCAAACCTCGTCACCTCCAGCATTCTTGAATTATCCTAATGTGTTGTACTCGCTCGGGATTCTGATCTTCGCAATCACAGATTGGTATCCTTAGTGACTACACCACCCTGCTTTCTCCCTTAGGCACAAGCTGACCACTGGGGAAGCGGTAAGGAATCTCCCTGGCTCCTGCTAGGGAGGTCTCTGTGCAGGACATTCCAGCCCTCTGTTACCACTGAAGCCCGTCTGTCACCTTTGGCTGTGCCATACGGCACAGACCACAACACGGCCACTAACACTAGGGAACAGGACTGCAGAAAAACTGAAAAGACTGCCTGGTCTCCAAGCTTAAGTTTTCTGCTAGTTGTGCTCCCCTTTGCCCCATAATTCTCATACTAAGTTCTGCAAGTAGCACGGGTTCAACACGATGATGAAGAATTACCCAACTGGGGTGATTCAGCTGCCACCTAGCAAAAAGACTCTGCTGGAAAGTAAAAAATAACAAATACATATCATATTTGTATTATCCCAGGGAAACAAGGAATCTGAATTTAGGCTTTCAAAGATGTCCTTCAAAACAGGATAGTATCAGACTTCTTGTCTGAATTTCTGAGAAAACGTAGCCAAATTTGAACACTGAACTCAATTCTCTGGTGCATATCAAATATGTTCAGGATTCTTTGGAGAATTAAAAAATGTGATTCTGTGGAAATGAAACCATAAGTTTTTAAAGGAAATAGGCCTGCACGATTGTTGGTTCAGCCGAAACAGCGATACCTCCTGGCATGTGGACTTTAGGCATCCAAACTGATGTTTGTGGTAGAAAGCTAGACCTTTAGCCTCTCTGGCTAGGCAGTAAATTATGCTTAGCTTGTATTTTGGATACTTGCATTAAACACTATGTCTCCAAAATAATTTATTTAGGCGCCTAGAATAACAAGTCAAACACTGCTCTCATTTGCCCAATTTTGTAAAGTGAACAAAACCATTTTTTACTTCCATGAAAAATTGTTATACTGAGATCTAGGAAACATACATGAGGAAATGTTCTGAGGATCAAGCCAAGTGGCAGCAGGCACACTGGACAGTCAAGAAGGAAGAAACATCAGATTTCTGAAAGGTAGATCAAGTCCAGTGGGTTCAACTCACTTGATCATCACTGAAACAATATCCCCAAACTGGATTGCACTGAAATTGCTCTTTCTCTTCTGGGAAGACATACAATGCTATACTTTTTCCAGAGAAAAAGAGCATAGCTTCTTCCATACATAGCAAAGGAAGTCACTCCCAAGCTGCAGTTCCTTTGGAAGAATCTATGTTAGTAAACTTGAGAGCTAGCCTGTCTGAATGTTTTAAGCATGTAAGAGGAAAGTGCAGAATTCTCCCTTCAGCCAAGCAAAGGGTCAAAAAAGGAACATTCATATGCTATTAAAAAGTTTTTTCAGCGGCCTCTGTTGTACTTTACCATTTCCTTACTTCTTCTTGGACTTTGCTCAGTTTCTAAATTTCTCATTAAAAAAATAAAATTATATTCATCCCTAATAAAACTAGGCCAACGTACTCCCAAATTTCATTGCAAATCAATTGTAAAGGATTCTCTATTTAGTAAAGAACAGTGTTCCAGGTTTCATTTTTAAATTCTTCATTGCTTCAAATTCTTACTATATTGAAATAGATTTCTAAAAGTTTCAGGTCCCTATTGTGTCAAAAGTACTTTTAAAATGAGAGAAAACAATATAGGGGTAGATGCTTTTGTCATCAATGAGCCTGTAAGTTGCAAATTCATGACAGCATAAAAACTTTTTCCTTTTTCTGTTCCTCTTGCGAAATGCCTGCAGTGATCTTTAACTTCATGGAATCTTTGTTATAATCTTATCTTGGTGTATGGAGGGGGTAAAGTGTAAGACAGAAATTTATGAAAAACCAATAGACTTGCACCCTGGTACTCAGGCCTTTTCAACATTCAGCTGCAGAGTCAGCATTAAAGACTAAACTTTCTGCTGCCAGGCTATGCAGAGCAAAGAGAGAAGGTGGCAAAATAGTTCATAGCTCTCTGATCCTTTTTCTCCCAATCTCACTGTAGAGAGCCAACTTTTAATTTTTAAGTGTAAGAAAGGTTCTGCCAGTTCAGAATAATCTCAAAACAACCACGCCCTCTTCTCTCTTTCCTGGATATGTCCCAGCCTACTCCCTGCCTCCAATTTTCAGTATAGATTTAACAGGTCTGGGCAGTAGTGCAGCTACAGAAAGGAAAACACTATCCCAGGTACTCTCCAATGCACATTGTGTTTTACGGCGTCCTATAAACTCAGGGAGATTACTTTTCCCTTCACTGTTGTTTCTGTGTACTGCACTAGGGGAACCAGTGACCATAACGAAGCAAGAGTCAGATCCTGAGATGGCATGAATCAGTATACAACCCACAGCAGTGAATAAACGAAGAGAAGAATACAGTTCTCCATATCTTATATTACTTCAAATATTCCTCTGCTGATTTCATTACTGAGTATCCCTTGCTCATAAACTGACCAAGCTAGGAAATTTAATAAAAATTCTTTAAAAAGGCTACTTTAAAGCTAATAGGAATCACACTCACCGGTATCTTTTTCCAGGCTCAGTTAGTTCTACAAAACTATTGCAGAAATCTCAAAATGAGTTGTTTTTTAATTTGAACCTAGTTTCCTCTCTTTCCCCTTTCCTATCCTTCTCACAAGTTCTTTCTCATACCTTCTGATGGAGCTGGTGATAAGCTTATCACATAGAGCTGGAGCCACATTTTATAGTTCTGAATCATATTACTAGGTTTTACAGTAACAGTTATAGTATCCCTTTCCCTCTTACTGGAATTTATCCCATCTCCAAGAATTTGACTAGATTTCAGCCTGCAGTTTCTACCATAGTAAGTCTCTCCATATCTGTTGCCAAAACTTTTGCACCTTTCCCTTAAGCTGGAAATGAATCCTGAGCATGCAGCATCACCTTAAAATATGTTTCTGGGGTGTGGGAGGAATTTTAAGAACAGAAAATGAACAAACCATGGAAAATGTCTTGAATCCAAAATATGATGATAGAATGACATAGTGACTGCGTCACGATTTTTTTTTCCTTGTTAGAGCTGCCAGCGTTCACTCTTCTAGAAATTTGGTATGTTTTAAATAGTGCAAAAACATAAAGCTTCTGTAAAGTTTTATAAAGGACGTAAGTTTCTCTTTAGAATTAATCATTCTCCCTTTACCTTGAAATAAACCAGATTTTTATACAAAGTACAAGTATAGGAAAATTCTTTCAGTCCTACCTTTCAATAGTTTCAAGAAAACTTCTTCTAAATAGTCTACTTTTAATTCCCAGTCTGTAAGATGGAAGTTAGAATAAGTTTCAGGCTTCATCTTTGTAGTAGGTTGGCTCCAGCCAGCAATTAGGCATATACCAGCCACTCGCTCACTCCCCCCAGCAGAAGAAGGAAGGCAACTGGAAGGGCAAACGTGAGAAAAAACTTGTGGGTCAATAGATAATAAGTGAAGGAAAAAAGGAACAAAAACCTCAGCCTACCTCAGGTGATGCAAAGTAAATCACTTGCCACTTCCCACCACCAGACTCATGCCCAGCCAGTCTCTGAGCAATGGCTACCTTGGAAATACCCCCCTGGTTTATTGCCAAACATGACACTATATGGCATGGAATATTCCTCTGGTCACTTGGGGTCAGCTGTCCCAGCTGTGTCTCTTCCCATCCTCTTGCCCACCCTCAGCCCACCCACTGCGGGGTCAGAGTCAGAAACAGAGACCACCTTAATGCCGTGCAAGCACCGTTCAGCAATAGCTCAAGCACTGGTGTGTTACCAACACTGTTCTGGTCACAAATCTAAAATACAGCACCATACAGGCTGCTATGAAGAAACTTAACTCCATCCAAGCCAAACCCAATGCTTAAGGCACCGCAAACACAGAGAGTGGCTTCTTAAATTCTGGTAGTGTTTTCCTCCATTTTTAGTGCAACTATCTAACAACAAACTGCAAAAAACTCTGTACTTATTTATATTATTTGTGTAGACAACTGCACTCCTGAATTTCTAGATTTACCTGTTGACAAAAGCATTTCACTTGGAAAATTACATGTCCAGTATAACTGCTGCTCATCTAAGGAATTCCCATTGCAAGCAATTCAGGTACCACTCCTTGATGAACAGAGAGGTAACAACCTTAAGAGTCACTCGTGCCATCAGGACGGTAAGGCCAGGCTTGCGTAGTAGGGCCTGGTGGAGGCTGTTCACAGTGTTCACTCTGAAGTTTCAACTCTGATGTAGGTTAGCTGTTCAGTAAGGTTCATGCAAGAACCATATTACATCTCCACTATGTATTCAGCAGTACTTGTGGGTAAAATTTCATTCAAATCAGTACAAAAACTTTTATTTGCCGCAGCGGTAAACTTTACAAGTTCTGGTAAGATCCTACCTGGCCTAAACCCAACATTTCTCATTTTAACCTTCTTTTCCCTGTATCATTCATCAGCATCCATAGCGTGGCAAGTGTTGTCTACATGCTTTGCTTCTCCCAACAAAAGCAGGCTCTCTGTTCAACCAGTAGAGCTTTACACAGCAGAGGGATTGCCTGTAAAAACTGTATTTGCAAAGAAAGGACTAGAGATTTCATGACTTCCTATTTTAGAAACAAACTAGGACGCACATAGATAAAGAATCGCTCGTTTGTCACCACAGAACATCGGTACTGTATCAGTAGAAACTGACATTAAATCTATTGATTTTAAGACTATTCTTCTAATTTTCTTTCCCAAATACTGATTTTGGGTTTTAGAACAAAAGAACTGGGGGGGGGGGGGGGGGAGAAAAAAATAGACGACCCTTTCAGCTCACACCAAGACTGGACTATATCAAAGTTTTAAAGCTGCTTACAAGCACGAGACATATTGTCTGAAACACTTAAGGATCTAGTGAATAATTGATGTGCACTGTAACAACAAGCAAAATTGGAAGAGAGAAAGGATGTAACAGGACATTACTCACCTAAAACTGAACTGAGGGAAGAATCAAGGATATTGCTGGGAACAATAGTAAACACTGGACATCTATTCTCTTTGGGTGACATTTACTTCATATATTGGTGTTGGCATAATTCAGGGGTGAATTTTGTTTTTTATATGATTGCCTAAGCAATGGAAGACCTTTTAAGAGATTCTCTTAAAATGTATTTTCAGCTAGCAAAAGCGACGTATTTGTAGAACTCAATCTCTCTACTCAGATTAACCTTGGGCTTGGGGAAGAAGCACTACTAAATGGTACTTTTTAGGCTTTTACATGAAGAAACAACCATATAAGAGGACAAAATTCAACAATTTTGATTGTTTTTTTTTTCTTCATTCTAAGTAAGCAAAACTCTAAAAGTCAGGAGAACTTGATTCTACAAGGATCTCAGAATTTAGTCATATCCAAACCTCAGGCAAGCTGGTACTTTAAGTATAGGCTATAGGGGAAACAGATAATAAGCAGTGGTTAGAGAGCTGTGCCGGGCACCTTCTTCAATGAAAAAAAAAATAGTGTTTTGCTTCTAAAAGCAAGGCAATAGTCTTCAAAAATCTCAGCCTGAACTGACACACAGAAATCCATGGTGAAAAGTCTCCATCCTCTACCTTGGTTTCATCACGCTCCTCTCAATTTTTTACTTTCTTCTACTCTGGTTCTTTCTGTCTCCTTGCTCCTACCTCATCTTTGATTTTCTCTCTCTCTTGCCTATAGTCACTTTTTTGGCTCATATTCTCATGGAAGGGGATAAGAATCCAAGTGCAATTCAAAGCATGAATTCAGAGTCTGATCTCATAGGATCTTTTCAACCCCCAGCTAGCCATGATGGATTAACATTCAAACTAATATGTAAACAGTTACAGATAAAAAAAACCCCAAACAATGACCCACAATATCATCTTGTGTTGAACACCAATAAAGCTTAGTTAAGTCTGGCAAAAGATAGAGTACCTGTAAACCACAGCAACATCAGGGAAAATGGTTATTTTATCAATTGCTGATAGACAGATAGTTTAAGAAAACCCAAAACAACAAAAAAAGCCAAAATAACAAAACCCCAAACAAACACAAAAGAAAGAGGGGTGGAGAGAGGGAAAGCTCAGATGCAAAAAGGAGACCGGGAAAGGAGGTAGCAGGAACACATAGGTTGTAACATCTTCTTTGGAAAATGAAAGAGGAAACAATTCATGCTCCTTGCTAGTGGGACAACCCCACCAAAGCACGGAAAGCAATCATGTAAGAAAATTATTTGAACATGGGGTGCAAGTTCATGACTTGTAAGCTGGTTCTGTTTCTACTTTTACGTATAACTGTATGTGCAGTCTAGCAGGAACTTCACAGCCTCTACAGAATTTTGCATACCTTTTTATGTCCAAAGTTACATATACTTGGACTCTGGCAACAAAGCCATCTTAAGGAGTCCTTGCTACCATAGTTAGCTGCTCCTTTTATTCCTTCTCAGCTGACACACCTGTTAATGGGGTACAGTTGCAAGTCACAGGACTAAATAAATTTTGGTTAAAAATGACCTAGACAAAACAACCCCTTAAAAGATCCCTTTAAACCAAATCATTTAATCATTGATCCCGTTGCCTGAATGGCTTTCTAAACTATTGTCTCACTTAGACTGAGTGGAAGTAGAAAATCATCAGGTAAGAGCAAGTACAAGCAGCTAATGGATTAGAGGATATGGCCTCCTGAAAACCAAATTTCGGTCAAACTCCTTGCAGTGTGACATTACACTTCAGAACTCAACCTTCTTAAAGACAATCTTGTATTCACAGAAAGACAACTGCACTAAATAAAAATTAAGTTATTTTTTATATTTAAACAGGACAATATAAGTTATGCCAAATATTCATATCCAATAAATACTAATTTTCATACATGCTGAAGTGAAGCACCATAAAAAGATGAATCATCTAAATTAAGAACTTTAACAATATGTGAATTATACATTCTATGTGTCTCTAAAAAGAAATTGTTTTTCAAGATGAAGCTGATGTTTTCCTTTCAATACAGGTTTTTTTTTTCCTATTTGTAAACAGAAGCTTTTTTTCATACTTCAGAGTAATAGTTAATCAGGTTATTATAGATTATATTTTCCTTCAGTATTTTCTCAAAGATTATAGTTATGAACTATATATCTGTATGAGCAGTATGGCATGTATAGGAGAGGGAGAAAGTCAAGAGTTTTCCTATGATTCTTTAACAGACATCCCTTTTCTATTCCTTAAAAATAATTAGAATACCTTGTCTACTGGGAAAAGTACTAATTGGATATATCTGCCATCATTGTGCCATGTCACAAAGTGAAAAATCCTCACTAATGGGTCCTGAAACACCAATCTGAGGTAGGTGGCATTAGATGATTCACAGAAGACAACCATCTCTGTAGATTAATTATTTTTATTTTGTTCACTCTGCTGATTTATTTTGAACTAGTCATGGGGTAGTTAATAAATGCCATTCACTTCATTAAAAAACAATGTTCTCATCTGTTGTATGTAAGAGAGCAAAAAAAATGCTGTCTATAATGCCCTTTGCTTAGTATTACAAACCACTAGGCAATCAAGCTCTAAAATGGTATATGGAATTTTCAAGGAATTATGCTGAACTACACTTTTCTGATAATATGTAAAAACTTGCACTCATACGGCAAAATAAAAACACCCCTTGATCCTCATATGCCAGGTGACTGTAGTAACCAGCCAGTCACCCAGCAGAAGTGGGCCATCACCACTTCAAAACTGAGGACTGAGACGGAAATAGGTGGAGGAATAGTCTGGGAGTCACACCCAGGCTCAGATGCTGAGCTACATGGGAAGCCATATGCATATGCAGGCAGAGCATTAACAGGGCAAACCCTGTTGAGAGAAAAGGACTTGGGCTTTTCTAGAAGGTTTTTACCTAGTAGTTTAGCAGCAACTGCACAGAGTTTTCAAGAACCTAACTGTTCCATTTAGACACTTAAATTAAGTACTAAACCCCTTTTACAGCTATCATAGAATACTTTGGGTTGGAAGGGACCTTTTAAGGTCATCTAGTCCAAATCCCCTGCAGTGACCAGGGACATCTTCAACTAGAGCAGGTTGCTCAGAGCCCCCTCCAACCTGACCTTGAATGTTTCCAGGGATGGGCCATCTTACCACCTCTCTGGGAAACATGTGCCAGTGGTTCACCACACTCATTGTGAAACATTTCTTCCTTATATCTAGTCTGAATCTCCCCTCTTTTGGTTTAAAACCATCATCCGTTGTCCTATCACTACAGGCCCTGCTGAAATGTCTGCCTCCATCTTTCTTATAAGCCCCCTTTAAGTACTGGCAGGCTGCAATAAGGTCTCCCTGGAGCCTTCTCTTCTCCAGGGTGAACAACCCCAACTCTCTCAGCCTGTCCTCACAGGAGAGCTGTTCCAGCCCTCTGATCATTTTTGTGGCCTCCTCTGGACCCACTTTCCTGTGCTGAGGGCTCCAGAGCTGGATGCAGGACTCCACGTGGGGTCTCACCAGAGCAGAGTAGAGGGACAGAATCCCTTCCCTTGACCTGCTGGCCACGCTGCTTTGGATGCAGTCCAGGATACAGTTGGCCTTCTGGGCTGATAGCACACATTGCCAGCTCATGTCCAGCTTTTCATCCCCCAGTACCCCCAAGTCCTTCTTGGCAGGGCTGCTCTCCATCCCTTCATCCTCCTGCCTGTACTGATACTGGGGCTTGTCCTGACCCAGGTGCAGGACCCTGCACTTGGCCTTGTTGAACTTCATGACTTTCACACAAGCCCATTCCTCAAGCTTGTCCAGGTCCCTCTGGATGGTATCCCGTCCCTCAGTTATATCAACCGCATCACTCAACTTGGTGTCATCTGTGTCTATAAATTCTAAACTATCTGTAAGCTCCTTCACTGACCAGATAGCTGAAGCTTTGAGAAATTATGGCCCAACACCCAAACCAGAAGTCATATGCAAGACAGAAGTATACTGAGATGACTGGACTCTTAGGGGGTTTTTTGATGACTTGCATGTGGAAGACAATTGCACAAAAGATGGCTTCAAAAGATAAACTGGTTTATGAGTTTTCAGTTCTTCTGTCCTCACAATCTCAATTTTATTCCTGCAAACAGTTCTGCCACCTCACTTCTGCCAAAACAATTGTTTTAGACCACACGATTCACTGTAAGCAAGTTTGCATATAGCCAGGGTTTAAAAAAACCCACAACATCAAATTTTTAAGGGTTGTTTGTTTTTTTTTTTAATTGAGCTCCATCTGACTACCTTGAGAGAGGGTGACTATCACATGCTGGATTTTGATTACTCCAGAGTAATCACTATAGAATAGATGTACCTCCCTGTGCAAATCAGGACATGCCCCAAGTCTAATCTAATCCTACTGGAGAGAGAGAACTAAGAAAAAATTAATTGTTCTTAGCACGTAGTCTTTTTCTTTGCTGTCTAGAAGGGGCTACCGTGTTAAAAAAAAAAAAGAAAAAATCATAGTTTGTTGACCTTTCATCCCGTTTTGCTGTCTAGAAGGGGCTACCGTGTTTAAAAAAAAAAAGAAAAAAATCATAGTTTGTTGACCTTTCATCCCGTGCGTCATAGTTCTGTCTTGCTGAATGACCTGCTACTGACTGCATATGTTGTGTACGCATTAAAAGTGCGCCCTGGGTATCCATTGTATCCCCTGGGGAGCAATAGAGGTGCATGCACCACAGGGAAGCAGTGGTTTCCTGCTGCCAGGAGTTCAGATAGCCCTGGCCCACCACATCCAAGTTAGCTACGCCAGTCAAGGATCAGCTAAACCTACACTCCTGGTCTTGTTTTCATTGCAGTGCAGCAAGCCAACTCACATGGAAAAAGGAAGGACTTTGGTTCCAAAACCACATGACATGATTCAGAGACAATCTTCAATTCATTTCCTATTTTCTCTTAATGTCATTTCTCTTAAAAGATGAAGCTGTGAAGATGAAGTTTTACCCTCAGGGGTTAAATGCATTTTACTGTAACCAAAATCCAAGATAAATCACTTTCAACACCAAATGACTGGCAAAACATTTCTAACTCTTATGACTAATGTAAATTATTTCTCAAAGCAAGGGACACTTCATGGAAAAATTTCTCAGTTACATTAGTGAAGAGTAAAATCATTGTTTCCTTTGCTAAAAACAGCATGCTACCTGAGACTGGGCAGGACAAGAGAATTATCCTCTCATTTTAAGTGCCATAATAGTTTGAAACTGTTTTTCTGCAGCCTCTGAATGAACCCTACTACAAGTTTTTCCCCTCTACTTTAGGTTCCCTCTCGGCACTGAAAAATCCACTTATGATTATAGTGTTCCATTTTGGCAAGATTATTTCATGTACATAAAGTATTTGTAATGGGTTTTTAAAATGTAGAACAATATTAGTAAGAAAAAGTATTATCAAATATGAGTAAACTTGTTCTTACCTCTTTGTTCAAGGTTACCCTCTTAAATGCTTGTTTTCAGACTCTAAAAATAAGAGGGAGAGAATACTTTATAAAACCAATTGAAAAATGCGTCTACCATTTGATAAGCAAAATTTACCATAATATAAAAAGAGAAAATATAAGACAGATGACATTCTTACAGTGGATTTCTCTATTGCTGGCTTCTGTATATGAACTAGAAAACAGAAGTTAAAGGAATTTGCTTTTGAGAAATCAATCATCTCAAAGGACTGATGTTAAAATACTAAACCATGTAATACAAGAAGTAAAATAATTCAATACAAAAACAATCTACTTGCTGTATAACTTTAATAGCCTTAAGAAAGGAATCTTAATACCAACATTTTATTCGTTCTGTTTAACATCTCAGGATTTACATGTAGCCAGCTTACAAAGAATAAATCTTAATCAAGGTCTAGATATTAAATCAGAAAGAAACAAAAATCTTGCATCAGTGAGCAGGAAACTCACATGAACATGAGGTTAACAGCAGTTGTATGCTACCTCTGGGAGAAGCCTATCTTTCATCATCTAATCACTAACATAAATCTCTATTAATACAAATATGGCACACAGCTTTTCCCCTAATTTTGTTACCTTAAAGGTAACTAAATGAGTCTAACTCTCTAACCTCTCACAAATTCTGCCTCGGAGTTGAAAAGTTAACTGCTTCTTTAGGTTATCTTCTATCATTACTTCTTTTTATTCTTCTGTACTTGATAGCTTTATTTTGTCCGAAACTAAGCTAAAGCATTATGAAGCATAAGTTATATTATTAACTTGTATTTTAATAAGACCTAATATAAAATATAAAAAGACTCTATTAGCATTCCTACTTCCACCAGCTTTCTTTGTAGGCACTACTTGGTCTCTGGACTACATGTTTGTACAACACAATGTATTGGTGCCATGGGCCATGATTACCAGTCTACAAGTTTGGTGCCTGTTTTCTGGATTCTGTGCCTGACATTAGTTTTGCCTTCCATTAATAAGAGTTTAATTCTAGCTTGTGCCTTTACAGTACCATCACTTCCTTTGTAGGTGAGGCATCATAAAACCCAGAAAGAGCTTCAATTTAATTACAATTGGTGTAATTTAATACAACAGAAATTTGATCCTGCAACACTTTAACTATGAAGTAAGATAACAGTAATTTCTTATCCTGCTACAAAGAAAAATAAAAGGGGAGAGAGGTGAAAAAAAAGGGAAAAAGAAGAGGGAAGAGGGAAGGGGAAGAAAAGGGAAAAAAGAGGAAACAAGGAAAGTGATACCTTTTCTGTTTCAGGTTTCTGAAATAAGAAATAGAGGAAACTCAGAACCTATATGTGACTTTCAAGATAACCTATGATGCTAATCCTGTTCTGGACAAAACCAAACCAAATCAAACAAACAACACTCCCCACCCCCCCAGCCCCAACAAACAAAAACACACCCCAAAACAAAAGTAAAACCCACCCCACAAAACAGAATTTTACAAGAGGAGTCTGTCAACAGACAGTCTAAATCGTCACGTGCTGCTTAGACTTAAAGAATAGCTCACTCGGCAGCAAGAGACCAAGAACCAAGACCAAGAAAAGCTATCAAACTTTCTTCTAAATGCTAGCAAGAACAGCCACCAGAGAGAAGGGAGAGCCTCCGCTCTCTACCATCTCTACCAACCAGCCTGGAGATCACAGCATGCGTCAGAAGCAGTATTTGGCCTAGAGCACTTCGTTTGTCCATAGACAAAAGGAAGTAGATCCACGCCTAGTTTAATTTGTCTCAAAGTGTCACTCCAAGAAAAATCTCTGTAATACTGTAGGTTAGTTTGTCAAGTTTAATTATACATATGAGGAATGAAATGAAGAGATAAACAAAATAGATGACTAATTTTATACGGAGGCTGCATAGGATTAGATAGAAGGAAGAAAAAGATTAGCACAACTTCCCCCCCGTCCCCCCCCCAAAAAAAGGCAACAAGGATGAAGAACACAGTGAATAACATTCCAGAGTTATGTATATTCAGGTGAAATAAAAAAATACCTGTTTTGCATATGCTGTTCTTACTCTGAAACTGTATTTTGAAGTAAAAGAAAAGTAAAACTTAAATATGAGGCAGAAAGAATAAGGGGGATTTGAAGCAAGTTTAACATCTTACATCACTTCATCTTTCTTTTGTCTTTTAGAGATATTTATTAAAAAAAAATAACTCTAGCTTTTAAGAACTGGTTGCTATGTAGTCTGAAATCATGTTTCTTGCTACTGTAACTCTCCACATCCACTAAGCCACTAATCACAAACTAAATCAAACATGACAGCCACCTCCATTTCTCAGGTCTTCATGATTCCTGTTGCCCCCAGAAGGCATTTAACAGTGTACAAAGGCAAGAAAGGAAACACATTTTGAGAGGACTTAAGTGTTTTTAGCCCTCAAGGAAAAATTAGGATTAGATACCTAGAAAACAGAATATGTCCCTAGAGCTGCCTTTGTATTTCTTTGACTTTATAGATTTACTGACTGGATGCTGAAGATAAAGTTAGTTTATCTCCCAGTTTTTAACTGACAGCCCAGAAAGGGGCGCTGGGGTAGGAATCAAAGGTGAGAATACTCTTAAGAGCATGACTCACATTATAAAGTGAATGGGGGCTGAGCAAAGAACATTAAAATGAGCAAAAGCCAGGTCCTATAAAAACATGAGTACTCTCATATCTTGTTAGCTTCAACAAGAACTGAGGGGGCTTAGGCCCTAGAAGACTATATCAGCTGTCTTTAGGACCTAGAGAACAAAGCAGTACTAGAAAAAAGGTAAAACAGAGTAAGAAAAAGTAAGAAAACCATTCCTTCTCCATAAAAGCTGTCTTGTTTAAAAAACAACAACAAACCAACACAGATCTATCAAAATTATTTAAAGATATATTGAAAATTACTACTACATATCAGCTCAGTCTCTGGGATTCTTTTGACACAATGGCCCAAAAAAAAAAAAAAGGTAAATTAAAAAAAAAAAAAAAGCCTTGGTTATTTACAGATAGACCTGAAAAGGTCTCAGAAAGTCTTCGAGTTCTTTTTCAAAGTACAAGGATTTTTCTTGGTGTAAGTTCACTCGACATAATTCCCTATTGAACCATACCTATCTATCATTCACTGAAAAAACAGCTAAGTCAAATCCTCTAGTATTACTGCTGTGTACGTCAAATGGGTCAGTGGACGATTTGAGAAGTCTTTCACTCAGACCTGATTTTCTTTTATATTTTTTGAGACTTAGAGGGCCTGCCATGCTTTACACTCCTGAGGAATTACCATTATTTAAAAGCAATCAAGTCTCATATTTGATCTATGAAACTAATATCCAAGCACCATATCTCTAAAGATTTAAACGTATAACCTCATCATAGATATACTAAAGCAGTCATTACTAGTAGATTCAGTTACCAATGAATTTTCTAAATTGTGTGTGCTCGTTCACTAAAGATACATGAGAATAACTCCTTTGTCTTTTCTCATGGATTTTTATTTATGGAAAGCAAATGTAACTGGCAAGATAATCAAGTCACAGGTTTCAGTTAATCCTTCCGTTTTTTTTCAGTTAAAGTAGAGGTGCATGTTCCTTTGTTAAATGTTTTTGTGGGTGTACCACTCTGTGCTGGTTCATTTGTAAATAAATGCAGCATATATTTAACAGCACCTTCAGCTGAGTTGTAGGTGTTATTGCAATCAGAGATGCTAGCATTCAAGCAATAATACTGGAGAAAAGTGAATAGCTTAGAAGTCATTTTTATGAAAACATATTGGAACACTTTCATGTTCCAGAACAGCTGAAATATCTGCATGAAATCCTGCTTCACTACAGTGTTTGGATGTATCAATAATGTATAGGTCAGAACGACAGGTGTCAGCTTTCTGCATAGGAAGCATTGTACATGTTACAGGTGCAGAAGAGGTGACCTAACCTATACATCGCTGGAATAGGGCATCTCATGGGTCACCTACTTTCTTAGGGTCCATCTGCCAGCGTTATATTTCAGGGGAAGCGTTTTAAATTTGGTTTCATTATATATGAATATCTCCCTATATAAACTTTTATATAAAACTTACATACACACATGCACAGAAAGACTTAAAAGCAAAATAACAACAAAAATCCCATACACCCTACCCAAAGCTATCTTTTAATTGGTCACGTACCAAGAAATCTCTTGCCAAAGAAGATTATATGCAACACTGGAGTTCATGTAACCAACTGCAAAATTCCAAGAGCTGCATACTATCACAGTAATAATGCAGATTATAAAAAAAAAAAGATATTATTGTCTTTGAAATTATTTTCCATGATATTCACAGTAAATGCAAGATGTTGACCAAATTTCAAAGTGATTTAGCATTTAGACTACAACTGCCATGTAATTTGGGAAATGAAAATATCTACCACTGTACTTCCTATTTTGTGGGGAAGCGAGCACTTTAAGGATGAGACTTCAGAAAGATACTAATGCCCATCTGGAAAGGAGCAAGTGGAAGACAGAGATGCTGAGAGTCTGCGTATCCCAATTATCACATCTGCTATGCCAACACACCTCTTGCAAGCATCCACGTCATTCTATTTCAAACATTCAGTGTTGTTCTACAGAAATCAGTAGGGGCTATGACTTTTCTAGCAGCAGGAACAATGTCCTGAGTAGGAGGAGATGTGGCCTAGAAACAAAGACCTATGTGACCAAGATCACATGAAAGCTGATGAGCAACTTTTCATAGGAGCTTCAGGACAGGCTGGATTTATGCCCACCAGTACTGCATGCAACTGAAAAACACACAAAAATCCAAATGATGGATTTTGTGTTTGGTCAATTTTCTTGTTTCTTTTTAAGCTTAACTTTTCAGTAGTTCAATAGTTTGGTAATTAAAGAGCCAGGAGTGTTGGGATTATTCTACTGCAGACACTTGTTTCTTGCTGGACTGTCTAAAGATAATAAAATCAAGTAGTGCACTTCTCTTTCAGCTTTAAGGAGAGAAAAGCATGGGGCAGAAGAAAGCCATACTAGTATGTAAGACCCTGCATTACAGTATATGAAGTGTGCTTGTGTTCTGTTGAAACCAAAAGGAGTCAGGAGCCCTTGACCTATTTTTGCCTCAGTTTATCTGTTTGCAAATGGTTGCAATAGTTGGGAATCGTTCTGGAAAATACTACAAAAAAACAAACCACCCCACAAAGCATGTGAAGAGTTTTAATAATATCACTAGTAGTGCTCAGTTTTAATTTAAAAACTCCTATTTCTATGATGCTTTAAAGTGGAATTTGGTTTTCCTAGTTTCCTTTCTATACACTGCTATTTATGAATTTGAAGTTGTAGTTGGTTTGACAGATGATAGGACTGTTTGCAAGTTACTCATATTTGGATCCCTACGCAGAAACTTCTATCCTTTTTTTTTTAAGCACTAGCCTCATCTTTTTTTATCCTTTTTTTTTTCTAAATGAAAGCATAACTGCCCTAGCTATTTTTTTTCTTTAATTGATCTTCCTTAAACATATGGCAGCAATACAATTATTATAAATGACCTCTAAGATATCTGTATATATTAAGGGCTTAAGCTAATCTTGTGGTGTTTTAGTTTCGTTTATCCATAGAAAGTCTGACTATTGCAAAATTATTTTAAATTACTATATGTACTCCTGGAATACTCCATGTGCGCGTGTGTGTGCGCACGTCGAGGCCAAGGACAGAGATAGCACTGCATATTTCTCATCCGAGGGAGAATACAGAGAGTGAGAAAGACGTAGCACGGTATGTTCTTGTCAGAGATCACACACAAACTGCCTAAAACGCAGCTTATGATCCTCCCACAATGGGATATTTTTACTATCCTTAATGAAGCTAGGCAGGTGTTTACAGTTATGATGTATGTCC
Organism: Phaethon lepturus; assembly: GCF_000687285.1. Lineage (NCBI taxonomy): Eukaryota > Metazoa > Chordata > Aves > Phaethontiformes > Phaethontidae > Phaethon > Phaethon lepturus. The sequence goes on from NW_010529673.1 coordinate 33,909, forward strand.
ATCTAAAGTTGGAATTAAGCACAGACACAAAATAGCAATGCTTGACGCACTAGGCCATGACATACTGTATGCACTATAATAAAAATAAACTCTACTCCTGATTTTTTTTTTTTTTTCATGAGGAAACAAGAAAAGCTATGAAGATGCATTCTGGTTTGTGGAAAGCTGCAAACTATTCTGAGAAGTGTAAAAAAAAAAAAATGCAGAATGAACTGAAATTCTCTAAAACACCTTTTTAGCCTTGGCTCGCTCTTTGCCAGGTGATTTTGGGGGAGGAGGAAGGAAGGGAGCTTTCCATCTGTTAAGGTGTTAGGATTCTAAAAACATTCCTGAGTTAATTTTGACTCTTTAAAGTGTGAGATAAGTTAATATACTCTAAACCAGTATACCATGTCAATCAATGGTGCTTTTCTCAATATTAGCCCACTCACTTCCGCCTCCTGCTTGCAGGCTCTAGAGGCTTCTTGCTCCAAAACTATGTTTCCCTTAAGGAATGAAATGTTTAATTGGTATCAACAATCATAGATGTCTCTAATAAAATAAACCTGAATATTGTGAATGGAAATAGAGAGGCTGATGTTGTTTATTCACTTTGTGCTGATGTAGCATTTTACCTAAATAATTGTAAACATTCAGAAATACAAAGTAACACTTTTTTTTTTTTTAAGTTCTTGAAAAGTGGAATGGAGAGATATTGTAACAAAGCATTAACTATGTTACAAAATAATACTAAAATAGATATGTCCCACAATATCTTTTTCCTGCATTTATTTCCAGTCTTTTCAAACCAGGCATAGAAGTCTCTGAAGTATATTAACATTTGCCAGATACTATACATCCAAAATATTTGGAATATTATATCATCATCTTGTCAGAATGTATGAACAAATTTACTAAGTCTAGGCCTTCCTAGTCCAATGTACTTTCCTGAAGGAATTAACGATCAGAGTGCATGTACAATAATTGCCTGTGTTACGCCTTAAAAATCTTAGAGACTTACAGAACCTGGAAATTGCATCTGGATTATCAGGTTTAGTAGGTAATTCATGAAACATAGTCCATAAATTTGCCTAATCTCTTTACATTTTTTTTCTCCACAATGTACTGTGGTAATATGTTCTACAAGTATAAATTGTGAAAAAAATAATTTCTTCCATTAGCTGTAAATTTATTTACAAACAAAAAATTTTATTTGGTATATCAGTTTGCATATTTGCATATCCCTCTATCTTCTCCTCTTCCTCTTAAGTCTTCTCCCAGCTGCAAAATTGTAATTTATTATCATTCATATTATAATCCAAATGAAAGATATTCCATGCTTTTGATCAATCAAGGACTTTCTAGTTCTACTAGATCATTTTCTTAAGTTAATCAAGCAAAATTGCATGAAACATTCAAAATTTAAATTTATAGAATTACAGAACTTTACAAATAGATTTATCCAGCAGCACAGATTAGTTTCCCGATTTGCTTTAAATTCATCTGCTAGCAATGCCTAACATTCTGTTTGCTTTTTGACCAGTGATGAATATTGGGCTAATTTCTCAGACAACTATTTGTAACTATTGCCAGCAGAAATCACCCAAGTCTTTGGAGTGTAGATAATATGCTTCAAGATCTAAACTATATGCATAGTTCTCAGATACTGTAAATAAGATATTGCCCGCTCCTCCCCAAAAAACCTGAGCATTAGTAACGACAGTATCACACAAGAGAACATCTAGTTTATTAGCTGAAGTGTCAGCTTCAGTATTTAGATAGCTGAAGAACTAAAATACTCTCTTGTGTATATTGGTCTCTCACTTCTCCCCTCCCGCTTTGTTAACAAAGAAAAGGAAAAAAGCAAAACCAACACCACTCCCATCCCCGCTCCCTCCGAAAACCAAGCAACCCTAATGCTAATTTCAGTATGAGCCTCTGATGCAGCAACATCTTGGGGACACATCTAACTTTCAGGATGAGTCACATCACTGTGACTCAGAATCAATAGTAATTTTAATGTGCAAAAAAGTTAAGATGGTCTTCCTGATCCTTACTTGGTTAGCATCCTGTTTCACTAGGTATTGCCTATGGTTTTACCACTAGAATGAACAGAAGCTCAACTAGCTTGATAAAATGGTCATGGGAGAGAACTTTCCTCCATGGACTCTGTGGATTCTTGAAACAGTGGAGATTTATCTTAACAGAATATGTCCAGAGGTCCACAAGTTACGTCCTGTTACCAAGAAAATAATGTAGATTCTTTCTTATTTGATCAAAATGAAACAGTACCCTAAAATCACTGGAAATAATCATACAAGTTGGCCCTATTTCTTTTTTCTCTCCACTAAACATTTATCTCTAAAATGTCAGCTTATCATCTGTTTAATATAATGTGTACACAAGGACAAAGTTTTGATCAGGTACCCATTCCCACCTAACACTTTTTTTCCACTATTGTGAGTCCCCCACAAAAACACCCTTATTGTATTATCTCAAGAGCAGTTTGTATGAGGCTTAAAGTTACATACCAAAGTATGCAGTTTTATGTTGGTTTTTTCTACCTTGTAACAAACAGACTATTACTTCAAGTTTTAAAAATGTCACCATCTTCTAGTGGCACAACTAGAATACAGGAAATTTCACATACTCCACAGGGACTAGGCTGGGTTCATGTTAGAAAGGAAACAATATGAAGTCAATAGAGAAAATCTGAAATTGATAGTTAGGAAGGAAATATAAATCATTGCAACTCACAAAGAAACATCCAAACTAATAGCACTTCCATGGAACTCTGAAATCTTACTTTTTTTAATAGAAACACATTATTTAGAATTTATTCATTTAACATTTTAGAAATGTATTTAACATTTATTTATAATAGAGAAATATATAGAGACATAAATTTATTAATAGATGAGATTTTAAAAATATATTTTAATAAAGACAGCCAAGTATGGACATGTGACCTAAATATACAAGTTTAAAAAGAAAAAAAACAAACATGGGCAGGGGGGAGGAGAGCGATTTCCCCACCTCCCCCAAAGGACTAAATAAGACATTTAGACTTTTGAATTCTACTAAAGATCTGGGTGAAAAGTTGTTTTACCAAGTTTCCTTCATATCTTTTAACTAAACTGCTCCATTGAGTGTCTCGCCTTCTACCTATAGACTACTTGCACCAGACTCATCCAGCACCTTTAAAGAGACCAAGGAGACCATGGGCCTACCCAGCTGACAACTTCTTACAGATTGGAGAGTTTCCAGCTATCCGGCAGCTGCAGCGTTTTGTCTGTGGTAGGAAGGGAATGGCGACGGAGGAAGGAAAGGCTGATATGTTACTGCCCCACTGATGCACTCATAACAGGAGATCCCAGACATTTGCACCCAACGTTTCACTCCCAACAGCTAATCTATCCTCAGGGGTCCAGGAGCAATGTAGGGAGTTGACTTAGCTCTTTGACAGAACTGTAAAAGCTTCATGGCCCAGAAAGTGTTGGATGACATTTCCATAAATGGCACTATAAACATAGACATCGAGGGGTTTGGAGGATTTCAGGTTCTCCTGGAGTGACAAGGGAAGCCAAAGGGATCTCTGCCTATTTCAGATGTCAAGGATGGGCCAGATCCCTTTGCAAGCAGTCATTAGGCCAGACTGCATTAGTTTCAGACTTCAAAATCAGGGAGGCAACATAGGCATTCAGTAAACACAGCAGATGGAAGAGGTACAACAATCAAACCATGCAACCTGTTACAACATTGCTTTTGTGTTGCATTTTTGTGTGAACCCATAACACTTCACTGAGAACTTCCATACATAGTTCACCAACAATCCTCGCCCTTCCAAACAACAGTTTCTTAATTTGTCACATCTACAACTAGAATAGTATTGACATTATAATACTAACTGGAATTATAAGATCAATAAGATGTAAACTGAGGTCAAAAAAGGAGAAAGGTCAGACTCTCAGTTATAGCTAACAGCCTAGCTGCTTGTTAGCTGTTTGAATATATTAAAAATATTTTGAATTATATGTGTATACACATCTCCTATATGTGCCTCTATTTCCATCACCTATAATATACTGTAAATGTCATGTTGATTGCTAAACTCTATTTTGAGGAAGGCTTTGGTTCTCAACCACTCTTAGCTGCCCAATACAGACATTTCTCTGACTAAAAGCAATTCTGATCATTCGTGCTCACAAATTTTCCCCCTATAATTGTGTGTTTCTCTTGTTAATATTTAAAGATGTTTTCCCACAAGCATTTGGAGCAAACAAAATAAACTTTAGCCATTTAAATAAAGCCTTGTAAAAATTATTTCAAGTACTTTGTATTAAGAAAACACGAACATCCTGATTCTCTCTCACGCACACACATAGAGCATGTCTCTTAAAGCAACATCACACAGGGAAAATTAATTTTTGAAAGGCTAGCAAGGACAAAAAGTATGACCTTTCATAATCACAAAATTATTTTTGCATATTTAAAGAATTCCAGTTATGGTCTTCCCTGTACAATTTTAAATTCAAACACTGAAGTTACAAAGGTAATTTTTGTTCATAATAACATGCTGCAAGAACTCTACGAATGATTCCTCAAAACCTGGAATACTTTTTGCCTTTGTAAAATTGAATGCAGCACTGGAAAGCAAACAATAAACTGTTCTATTTATAGAATAAAAAAATTATAGAAAGAATAGAAATAAAAATTAAACCTACGTGAAATGCACCTTGTTTACACCTTCAAGAATTTCAGTATGAACAGTATCTGTAAGCATATAGAATGAATTTATTCTCAAATACAGATAATGAGTGATTTACAGCCTAAATTTCAAATTAAATCTAGGAAAACTCCACTGAAATGAATAAAAGGCTGATCATAGAAAACAAAAAGTCTGGCCTACTACATAACAGAAAAAAATGCATGGGCATAAGAACACTCTAAAATAAGACGGCTGTCAAGCAAACCAAAGCTAAAGTGTAAGTTCAAACACAATTTCCTCAAATCTAAGAGTGTGTTAGGGGCATTCAAAAAGAAAACCTGACTTTGACATTCTCTCTCTCAGAGATAGTCCAGCTGTTTATTTTTTTTAATAAAAATTTTGTTGCTCAGTTTTGTCTTTGAACCTGGAAATTCACCTAATTTTTTTTCTATTTGTCCATTTTTTTACTTAACAATGAAAATACCCCAAAGAACTTAAAATTTCAAAAGAGCTAGACATTTTTCTTATTTACCTTTAAAATATAATAAGTATTTTTTTATTCCCTTGACTTCACAGGGTGACAATTTCAAGAATTATTACAGTGACTGAGTACTCAATATTCACTCTTTTTAGTTACATATCTATCGCTTGGAAGGCAACAGCCTTTGCTTTTTAAATCTAAGCACTTAAGAATTTCTGGAAGAAAGTTAGAGTAATTATTACATTATCTTTCATCGCTCAGACACAGAAGGAGCAGAGTTCAGCAAAAAGTGACTGAGTACAATAATTAAATTAATTTTAATTCAGCAATATAAGACACATGCAACACCAAGATTAGAAAATACATTAACTATCTTCATTTTTGCATCTGTCTTACAAAATTTACATAAATTAATACAGGATACAAATCCAGACTATTAAAGAAACTAAACAGGTTACCTAGAGCGTCTTTCAGGTGTATCTGGGACATAATTTAATGTGTTTTCATCAAATAATCCACCAACACCTTGAATCAAGAGAGAAATGTTCTTACACCCATACGGGTTTTAACTCCCAGATTTTTGAATGTGCTTAAGGACTGCACCACACAACTGATTCAGAGGAAATGAAGTCCAACACAATTTTATTCCCTTTGTTATGTTTACATATGCACTGAACTTCAGCTTTCTAGAGCAACCTAAAGGCTCTTTTAAAATTCAGAGCAGTCATCAATAGACCTTAGGTTTCCCAGTATAGATAGAGAACATAAATAAAGTGCTGGTGGTATCACTATTTTCAAAAGCACAGCTCTTATGGGCTGATGTGTACTTTCTGACTTCTGTTGGTGGTAGGGCAATCCTGACATAACTGACATTGATGTTTCCAGCCCAATTTTTGCCAATAGTGAAACAAAAATAAAGAAAAAGTAGAAGAAGAAAAAAAACCAACACAAACATGACAATAATTCTGAAGACTGAATTACCCTAGTAGTTGTCTGTCTCAGGTGGTACTGTTGTCTTAGTGTCATATCACCAGAAGGTGCATTTTATAATAAAAATAGGATGCTGTAGAAATTGTTTTTTACTTTTCTTTAGCAAAGAATTACCACCACATGGGCTGTTTGCATCACAATGGGATAAATATCTTCATTATTAAAAATGCCTTTATTAAAAAAATTACTTTAATGCTCAAGTTAGGAAACCATATGTTAATCTAAGTGCTAGCCTATCTGGCAAAGCACAGTTGACACAGCTAGGGAGAATATTCATAGAACTGTAGTTATATCCAAATAGACCTGGAGAACAGACAGGTTATCTCTGTAAAATTAAGGTTTTTTCAGACCTCAAACGTATACTCTGTTAAGAGTACAGTAGATGCTAGAAAAATCTCACTTGTTCCTCCAGGTAGAATTCAAGATTCATGAGACTCATTCATTTCTTTGAGAGATTCACCCAAAGAAGCAATGCAGCCATCAGCTCACTGCCTATGAACCACCCACCTACTACTGTGCTACAGAGCGCCCACCAAGAAAATGTAGTTATGTTCCATCAAATACTATAGCTAACCTGAAATTCACACCTAAAAGGGGTAGAGCTAGCAGAATAGAGCAGTTGCAAACTACTAAGAGGAGAAAGCTGTGTGGAGAGGTCCGGAACTTGGTGAACGTCCTTTTTACTATAGTCCCTTTTTCACAGGCTCTGTAGATGTAAGCAATGCAAAATGAAAGGCAATTTAAGATGTGGCTCTCCTGTACTTCAAATGCAGGAAGGGAAAACCTGGAGCAAAGTACAAGAGCAGCTTTTCAATATGATGTAAATGACTCTTAGCAAGATAGAACTGGTTAGGAAAAAGTGAGCTAGTTAGGTCATTTGTCCCACACTTTTTGAAACAAATCCACTTAACAGCTCTAAGGCAAGCTGAAGATTAGATGAACAACAGTAGGTCTATGCTATTTTATTAAAGATTTTATCCAATGCTTTGTTCCAGCTCTTAAATGAGAGGACTCCAAGAAACCTGTGTCTATTATATTGGACAATCAGCCACCTAAACTAGTTGGGCCTGCACTGTAGTAAAACTTTATGTACAGTTAAATCACAACTACACACTGTTTGAAGTAGGAAAAAAAAAAAAACCCAAAGCAACCAAACAATGAAATTTCACCACTGAAGAGGTGAGACATACAGACACCATTTGAAAACTTCAGGGTGCCACAGTCTTGCTTCTGTAACCTGGCAGTGAAGCACCTCCAGCCCTTAGATGGCTCTTAAATACCACTTGAAGGGGTTTAATTGTTAGACAAAAGTTTCTTTGTTGTGAAATTTGCACCATAAACTGTTGAACATCATCAGTTATTAGTAGATTCAAATAATAAAAAAGCTACCAGTCAGTTCAATTGCCATATAGTTCTGTGGGATGTTTATTCAGACAATTGATAACCAAAACTCATTAGTAAACGGTCACTGCATCGTAACATCTTTTGATTACTGTTCCAAGCTTGCTTAGATTTAAGTGTCAATCTGAAAATAACTCTCATTTTCCACTAACTTCCAGTTATCTGATCCGTTATTTTTAGCCACTTCCGTAAAAACAAAATGCAAGTGCCTTTTTACTGTAGCATTTGCCATGCAGAATCACAAAATATTCGATATTTTTTATAGCTGTAATTCTTGCAAACTGTTAGGAATGCAGGCACAAAACACTTTTTTAGAAGTTAAGTCCAGTATAAAAGTGACTGATCTATTAACTAATTAAATATTTTCTGTGTTACAAATTGTTACATGTTGGTGAATGGTGGTGGTGGAGTGTTTCTTTTATTTCCCTTAGTGTACAAGCAAGTTTACAGTTTTGAGGGAAAGAAAAGCTGCCTTTTTGCAGTTGATTGTTGGCATTTGCCTTTCTGGGATGCTCTCCGAGCTGTAAATGCTTGAAGGAGTTAATAGTTAATTGTTAACATATTACAAATTGTGTTACATGCTGAGAAGCCAAAATACTCCTGAAATACAGAGACTTTTGAGAAAATACATATTGCTACAGTAGATAAACTTAGCTTTCCACCTGTGTGATTTGCTCATATAATCTCAACACTGATAGGTAACAGACTACGAGAGACCACTGAATGAATAACAGCCTGCCAAAAGGCTCTTGGGTTTCCCAGTGTTTTTTCCATTTATCTTGGGAGATTACTTAGCATCAAGACTTAGGCTCAATAGTGATCTTAACTGTAACCCTCCAATTTCAGTATCTAATATATGCTGAGGTAAACTGAAAGCATCAATATTAAGATTAAGTTGTTCATGGTGTCCTAGCTAAACATATTTTTCTGGTTTCCTTTATTTTCTTTTGAGTAACATGAAGTACTAGACTCTATAGTGCTAGTTCTATTTATTTATCTAGTAATAGCCACATCTTTGAGGAGAATGCAGCATGTATGTGGAACGTCATCTTTATGATGGTTATTCTGTTCTGTGATAAAGCTGCTGGTGGTTGTATGTTTCTATGCATTGATTATACTTCTTTCTTCACAGTTGTTTTATTATGTGCTGTGTGGATTCATGACATTTTTACCTGTCAGTCATCTTACTCAAGTAATTTTCTTTTTTCTCAGTTTGAATGAGGGACAAAACATACTTTAAAAAACATGCTTGCTTAAAACATGCACTTGCTTAGCTTTCAGAGAAACTGTACCTATTGACAAAACTACATCTCTCTGCACATCAAAAATAAAAGAACAAATCTGATCAATGTAAGCAAAACTAACATACTCCGTTTCAAAGACAAAGAGCCAAAAGCAGCTTTAAAAAAGTACAAAAACTTCACCTCATATTAGGACCCTAAAAAGCATCTGTGATACTCATGGACAAATATTTGTGAGAAAGATAGCACCTGGAGAACACAAAAAACCCAGAGCAGTGGTGTTTCCAAATAGTGAATAGATGAATAGTGAATGGGTTGAACAGCAACTCAATCAAACCTGCTGAATTTTTGTTCACTGTCAGGACAAGACTCACTAGATGGCACTGTTACACATACACAGAATCATTAAGGTTGGAAAAGACCTTCAAGATCATCAAGTCCAATCATCAACCCAATGCCACCATGCCCACTAAACCACGTCCAAAAGCGCCATGTCCACACGTTTTTTGAACACTTCCAGAGATGGTGACTCCACCACCTCCCTGGGCAGCCTGTTCCAATGCCTGACCACTCTCTCCGTTGAGAAATTTTTCCTAATATCCAATCTAAACCTCCTCTGGCACAACTTGAGGCTATTTCCTCTTGTTCTGTCGCTAGTTGCTTGGGAGAAGAGTCCAACCCCCACCTCGCCACAACCCCCTTTCAGGTAGTTGTAGAGAGCGATGAGGTCTCTCCTCAGCCTCCTCTTCTCCAGACTGAACAACCCCAGTTCTCTCAGCTGCTCCTCATAAGACTTGTGCTCCAGACCCCTCACCAGCTTCCTTGCCCTTCTCTGGACACGCTCCAGCAACTCAATGTCCTTGTAGCGAGGGGCCCAAAACTGAACACAGGATTCAAGGTGCGGCCTCACCAGTGCCGAGTACAGGGGCCCAATCCCCCCCTCCTCCTGCTGGCCACACTATTTCTGATACAGGCCAGGATGCTGTTGGTCTTCTTGGCCACCTGGGCACACTGCCGGCTCATATTCAGCCACATTAACGGTGGTGGAAGGTTTCTTTTATTTCCCTTAGTGTACAAGCAAGTTTACAGTTTTTGGGGAAAGAAAAGCTGCCTTTTTGCAGTTGATTGTTGGCATTTGTCTTTCTGGGATGCTCTCTGAGCTGTAAATGCTTGAAGGAGTTAATAATTAAGGCAGATATGCTCTCTGGGAACAGACAATACAGTTTGGCTAAAATACCAAAGCACAGACATTGTCTGAATGTTGTAAACAGGACAAGTGGCATCTAGAACATACCAAATATTATTTTTCATTCAACTGTAAGGTTCTGATATCTGTTACTCTACATACTATTACTCTGCAAAATTTTTACGTTTTATACTTTAAATTTACTTACGTTCAATTTCAGTTATGTTAATACCCACAGATGATTTTTCAGACACTAATTTAGTGATTTGGAAATGAGGAATTCATGCTAAGCAGTTATGATAACAATGGTATTGGGAGAGCCCAACAGTGTGTTCATCCCCAAGGCTTTCACATTGCAAAGCTGTGGGGCCTGATTTTCAGTCAGTATACCAAGGTGTCCCAGGCAGTCAGCCTCCTCTCCCATGAGACAGTGCAGTGGACAGAAAAAGGAACACATCAAATTTACAATTCCTGTTGACACTGCTTTAGACTGATATAAATATACATACACAAGTGGGTTTTAAAGGTGCAGACCAATACGATAGAGAAAGCAGACAAAAATCATGATAGCATTCCTGAAAATGAGTGGAAGCTGGATAAAGCATCATAACACAATCTTGTCTACATTAAGGAGCATCAAATCAGTGTCTGCAAGGCCAGGAGGGAAGTATTCTGGCAGCAAGATCTATTGGGGGGGGGGGGGGGGGGGGGGGGGAAAG
>NW_010529673.1:44644-80404 GCF_000687285.1 Phaethon lepturus
AGCAGATATATTATCTGATACCAAGTACAGACCGTTGCCAAAAATAACAAACCTAGATGTAATGAATAAGCTGCTTAAGTTATTTATATGTGACTAAATAGTTTGGGAAAAGAGGAATAGGCTTTGATTCTACTCTGTTTTACTTTGTTTAAATAGATTGGTCGGTATTGGTTGTTAATATAAAGCATAAGCAATTCAAACAGATGAGACCTTTTCTTACTAGAAACTCTAGTCTCCACAATTACATTAAACCCTGGGGAATGGATACATGTTGACAGAGTAGAACCAGGTCTCTAGTTTGAGTAGGTTGTGCATTGCATAATTCTGAATTCCTTTTGCATAGATAAGACCCCCCAAAAATAGTCACATATGTAAATCTGAATACGCACATTTTTAATGTAGTCACCAGACTTGTCAAGGCTCACACTTTGAGCGCAAGGCTAACAGACCTGGTATCAGCCTCATACCATCTCTGTGTCTCACAGGAGATTACATATTTTGGTATAAAGAGAGACCTGCTTAGTCACCTGCCTGCTTATGTCATCAACACAACAACTTCATTCTCCCTATCTCTTCCATTGTTACTGTTTGTGACAACTAGCATTTTCCCTGGATTATGATGGAAATGGAAAGCATTTTCTCACAGGTGATAACAAAAGAAGATAACAAACCTTCTTTGACTACTACAAATAAAAAGGAGTTCTAAAGCTTAGGTAAACGTTCTGAAAAGAAGAGAAAACCAAAAAAAATTTGAGGATTATATTAATACTTCCAAGTTTACTGAGAAATTCCTAAATTGATTAGCATAATTTGTTTTCTAACTTCAACTCATAGCTGATTTTCTGACTTTGTAGATCAAATTTCACACAGAAAAAAATAGAAACTTTGAACTCAATTAAAACTGATGTTTTGGCAGAAGTGCTGAACAGCATCTCTACTATAAAAAAGTAGAAGAAACTTCAAGACATACATGACAAAAAATAAACATCATTTTGACATTGTGGTCCAGCTACTGCTACTCTAAAGTATTATTCTTGCTAAATAAACACATTTTTCTTCTTTCTTTTCTTTTTTTTGAAAACACTCTATCCCCATGTTCCAAATCGGACAACCCCATTCTTTAAGCAGAAAAAGCAAACTCCCGAGTCAATCACATTCACCACCCAGTCATTCTCTTCTCAAACTGAACATCTTGTTTTCCCTCATAAGCAGAACCCAAAGCCTCTCCACAGTTACTGCTTCCTCTTTATGGATGACTGTTACTCCAAAAAAACCACCAAACCCCACAACCCAAACAAACACCAAAAAACCAAACCAAAAAACAACCCCATAACACGTAAAAACAACACAGAGATGTAAATAAAAAAAAAACATCTTAAATTGCTGATCTCTGCTGCTCCTCCCTGAACAGCATCCCACAGAAATACACACTGGATCAGCTGCTCCTTGTTGGGGGAAAGATAGATAATGGCCATAGGAAAACAATGTAATGCAAGTCCTGATGTGATCTGACCAATAATTCTACTGCACAGGCTATAACACTGACAGCTAACAACACAAATATTGCTTTACACATGCTTGTGAACTTCGATGAGTACACAGAATTGCTATTACGTGAATTCCTTCAAGAATAAGAACAAGAGCATCTAGGCTCTGCACATGAGCACTTCAGTTAATGCTTTCTCTTTTCCTTAGGACACGACAGCGAATGTTAGGATCATTAGAAGACATTCAGGTTAGGAAGCTAGATATAAAAGGGATCTTTTATTGTGTGACATAAGGATCTAACATAACTTGGCAAAATGCAAATATATAAACAAATACAGACATAGAAAGTCTCAGGTGATCACAGATAGCTTTGTGGCTCCAAAGGTAAATATTCAAGTCAGCATCCTGAAACAAGAAGTTATGAGGAAAGACATATGTAAAAGTTCAGCTGAGTAGGGCATTTATCAAACTATTTTACATTTTTGTGCCAGATTGTCTCTTTATCAGAAAAACATGTAAGGATATAAATCTACACAGAAATTTGCTAGATCATGATTTGTTAGAATGAGATACATAATTAAATGCCTACAAAATTATAAAATTCTGTTGACTAAAAGCAATGCTACGCTTAATAAGAGACAGTGTGTTTTCTCCTACTTTGCTTTAAAATTAAGATAATTTGCCTGTACAGATAGTGGGTTTGATCAGTTAGTACATAACACATTGGTTCAAATATCACAGTGGCCTTTTCTTCTACCACCTTTTTATAAACAAAGAGGAAATATTAGAGTGTATGTACATGTGTGCAAAGAAACCTTTTGCTCCTCTCAAACTTTGTTAACTTTAACAATTGTTTCCCTCAGTATGGTTCTTTTAAACTTATACCAGTGTAAAAGAGGAAAATGGGACAAACAGACATAGCTTGCCTAAAATTGACAGAAGTGAGAGAAGAATGAGGTCTATCACCTTTAGCTGGCACAAACTGATTTATACTACTGTCAGTGAAATCAGAACCAGGTTTACCAGATTTATTTTTAATGCCTGTTGAAAAAAAAATAATTGCTCAAAACACTTTTTCTAACTAGGTGCAAGTAAAGGAAGCTAATACTTCAAGAAGACAATTAAAGATCTTCCATAATAAATGGAGGTTTGTGTCTGCAGCACCAAAAAATTGTTTTAAAAGGCTACCTATGCATCTTCTTGGGCAGGTAACTTTGGCCTGCTTCATACCCTTGAGGCATTTCAGCCACTAATCGGTTGATGATTCATTCTTTGTTTGTCTCCTGGTTTGTTGCAGTAAATACAGTATACGCCAAAATGATGTATTTGTTGGAATTCCTTGTCAAGAAGTCATAATGCCAGTATGTACGGAGAGGAACTAGCAAGAAGGCCCTTTTTTTCAGGTAGTGCACTTAAAAGGAGGATGTGCACCAAATTAAATAAATACAAAAAATTCTTATCCATATTCATGGTGAAGTTCTTGTAACAGCTTTTATTTAGTTCATTAAAAACACACGGAAGAAACAGAAAGCACCAGGAATTCAAGGGAAAAAAAAAAAAAGAGATGAGGAAAAACTCAGAGATGGAGAAGAGTAAAAATGAAGACAAATCTGTTAGTTAATTGCCATATGCTGGAGGTTATTCAGAAGAGGAACTATTTCAGTTGTTCAAAGATGACAGACTCCAATCATAAGTCAAATGCAAACAGAACTGAATGACCGATTCTCTCTACTTTGGAGGTGTGCTGAGGAAGAACGTTCAGAAAGGCAATATAGGCAGCTGAAATAAATTGTCATAGCACTCTTGACATCAACGAAAATGCAATGTGTTTCCCATATTAATAATCTCATCAATTGATAAAATTTAGGTGCTAAAGTGCTCCAGTACATTTGAAGCTTGCCAGCTACATTAACATTTTCCCTCTGACAGGCCAATGACAGTGGAAGAGTTGTTGCAATGCAAGATCCATTGGTATCACCTCTGTACTTACTTCAAGTCCAGGCAGATGAGAAATCAAAAGAACAGCCATATTCTACTCCTCATCAATCACCAGAAGGCCTGATTTCTGCTCCCCTACACAAAGCAGGCAATGTTTTGCACTGACCGTGGCAAGAATCTGGAGTAACTCTACTGAAGACACTAGAAGTGTCTGAATAACATTCAGCAAATCAATGAGCATTACAACCTTTCCCACTTTGAAGATGCAAATTGCCTGTGACTGATCCTCAAGATAAATTTCTTTGAAAACAACACAGTGGTACGGTATAAAGCCAACAGAACTGGAAGCATAATGTGTTCTACATTTTTGTTAAGCTATTTGCATACAAAAGTATGGTCAGTAGGCTAGTAGAGTCCATCACTATCACATCTCACATGTAACTATTAAAAAGAGGGGGTACCATTGGCTTCAAACATTCACAGAAATGATTTTATATCCCTCCTCCCTTTGACCTTTATAACAAGACAAGCACATTGATGATGATGAAACCCCTTACTCTCAGCTGACAGAGGAAACACAAAATGGCAAATTTTAATAGATCGCAAACTGATCAAAAAGCTACTGAGATGCCAGCTCCATCAATGTGGACTTTCTAAATCACATTAAGCCAACAATACTTGAAATGCAATAGTTTTTCAGCAGCTTCACTGCCATAAATAGTATGTATACAAATACATGACCTCATGATGCATTTATGAACAACTTATTCTGCAGAAATAAAAATCCAACAGCATTAACTTTTTTCTTTATGCACACTTAGATTGAGATTTGTGTTTCTACCTATTTGATGAACCACATGAAAGACAATGAGCATGAGCCTGAGAACATCTGCAATTTATAAGCCAGTTCTAAGAGCCTAAAAGTACTGGTGTCAAATGCAGTTATACCTTGTATTTCAATGTCTGCATTCATTTGCCAGAGTAAAGCTCTATTGGCCATAAATAACTTTATATTTAATACATTTAAAGCAGGAAATGTTTATGAAAATATTTTCCATTATTTTTGGAATTCTAATGTCCAACTTTTCAGCTAGTGTAATTTGGCTTAAGAACTCAATGAATCATGACTATTTACACCTGCCAAAATTCAGCCATTTTTCATTTTTTGGAAACCATGAAACCTGACAAAGCAGGGGGAATTTATATTATGTAGTCTCTGAGACAAATATACACTAGTTTGCATGTGAAATTTTTTAACACCTCCCTGCACTTTTTTCTAAAATGTTTACGGTTCTATAGTCAAAAAGCATTGTAAAAAAACAGATCTATTCTAAGGATAGAAACATGGGCTGTAATCAAATAAAATATCCAAAACAACTACTTAAACCTGAACTACTTGTATACACAAACTTCAAACGTGCCCCATAATTTTTTATTCTCCTGTATTTACAGAAGTCATAAACCACAGTTTCCTAGCAATTTCATGCATGGGAAACATGACTTACATAATCTTACAATAGATACGCAACATTATCTAAGAGATATCAGAGCTAGGAATATTAACACATGTGGATTTATAAAGAATACATTTAGGAACACCAAGTTAAAAGAATTAAAATAAAGTGTGACTAACAAATGGGTCACTTGTAGCTAAGCTTTTCTGTGAATAACTTAAGAGAAAATGAAAGAAAATAACAGGCAACAAATTGAACAATTGTAAAGCGATACTGATTCCTGACTTGTCATGGAGAATCCCACCTGCGACGAGCGAGGGAAGACAAGCAGCCGACTCAATGTGAGTGATAAAGCAAGTTTCAACTTTATTGCAAAACCCTACACATATTTATACACTGAGTTCTACCTTATGCATACTTGTCTTACAATCATTGGCTTAGCTCTAAAGATTACATTATCATACTCCTCCTACTTGCGGTTGCTGCTACGTGGCCCGGGTTCCATCCTGTTTTCCTTACTTCTTCTTAGCTGTTTATCACAGCTCCGTCTCCTCAAGGCCAAGCCCTGCAGATGTCCAGCTGTTTACCAGCTTCCCAATGCCAGATACTGCTGCGTGGTCCAGGTTCCATCCTGTTTTTCTTACTTCTTCTTAGCTGTTTACCTGCACAGTGCAAGGTCAGTACGACCTTCTTTTCTCCCTTGCCAGCATAACTCGAAATTTTCCACCGCGGCCTGGTCTGGCTAACTTATGTCAAGATTGAATCACAAGGCTCCTCCATGGAGCCATGACCGTGTTCCCTTATCCATTCTCCAACATCCACCAACTTCAGATAAACAGGAGAACAAAAGAAACAAAGGGGACCTAAAGAAGTTAAATACCTGAACCGAAAATTATTGAAACATATGAACATTCATTGAACATATGAAAATGCAAGCCAACATCTGTTGGAGAGATATGTATGTTGGAGAATATGTACATATCTTCAACAGATAAGGAAACCTAAAAGTGAGAGCAAACAAGTGGCTAGACACTGTGATATTCTAGACAGATAAAGAAGAGTTGACTTAAAAAAAAAAAAACCACACACATTTGATTTGGGAATTGGTAAAGGAGCCATTCCCCATGAAAGGAAACGGAAAACCTCATGTCATGGTTTAGCAACTAAGCCAGCAACTAAGCACCACACAGCTGCTCCCTCACTCCACCTCCCGCAGTGGGATGGAGGAGAGAATTGGAAAAAAACCTCATGGGTTGAGATAAAAACAGTTTAATAGGACAGCAAGAGAGAAAGAAACAACAATAACAATACCAACAAAGGAATGTACAAGAACGAGTGATGCCCAATACAGCGATTGCTCACCACCTGGCGATCGACAGCCCGTCCCTGAGCAGCGATTCCCGCCCCCCGGCCAACTCCAGTTTATGTGCTGAGCATGATGTCGTGTGGTAGGGAATATCCCTTTGGCCAGTCTGGGTCAGCTGTCCTGGCTGTGCCCCCTCCCAGCTTCCCGTGCATCCCCAGCCTTCTTGCTGGCAGCCCAGCACGAGAAGCTGGACTGTCCTTGACTACCTAGCAGCCGCTCAAAACATCAGCACGTTATCAACAGTTTCTCATCCCAAATCCAAAACACAGCCTCACACCAGCTTCTGTGAAGAAACCCAGCTCTATCCTGGCTGAAACCAGGACACCTCACTATAAAGCTCCTCTACAACTTCAGATAAAATATTAAATTCCAGTCTGTGCATGTAATTTACCCACATATGAAGGTGTTAAGGGAAATAGTGAGGGTGAAACAGGTGGAATAAAGAAAAAAAAAAAAAAAGAGGTGAAGTCTCTATACTACTGCAATAAACTAAAATTTTGGAATATTTTCCAAATGAAAAAGACGAAAGCCAGTAATAAAATTCAACCTACTTAGGGATGCTGCCATCAACTACTCTTTAGTAAGATACTTAGAAATGTAGAATATAATTGATGTTTAAAGATGCACGCTAGAGAAAGTTTCATAAATGAGAAAAATTGAAACAAAATTTGCTGCCCACTATCTAGTTTTACGGGTTCATTTTTGTAATTCAGCTACTGTAGTATAGTGACCAGTTTCATCTAAGCATATCTATACAGGGATAAACAATCTGCAATCTCATGAAGGCCTTTAATCTCGTTTTTAGCATCAAAGACTTTCATTCAACATTAGCAGAAAAGGTTTAAAATACTTCTCCTTCATCCCAAAAGTACTTGCAGCTCCGGAGTTCTACTTTATTTAGCCCACCATACTGATATTAATTTTCAGTGTTGCAAGTTAAAATGTCAGTGTACATTAACACCTGATCTATAAAGGGAATGCTGAGATCTCACTGGAAGGATTAGTCACTGCGCCCTGGGAATGCAGGGTGTTTGTGTTTGTGTTCTTGGCTCAAATGTCTAAGCTCGACATGTCTTGATTCTTAATGAAACATATACACCATCAGATTCGTTATCCAGAAACATTTCAGTATTAGAAGGTTTCTCCAACTTATTTTACAATTACTAACTTCCATGATACATTAATTCTTTTTCAGGGGCAAGAGGTCAGACCATTCTAACAAATACACAATTCCTTGGAGCGTGTATTCTTTACCTATGGGCAAGTAACCTATTTCTCCATTTTTCTCTCTCCCTTTTCTTTTTTTTCTTCTTAAGGAAACCCTTGAGATATTTTTTGCTTTTAGTAGCTAAGAAGGTATTTTAGACTAAGGTTTGCACTGTCACTAAGTTGACTGTTAACTTGAAATCTCATTCAGAAATCAGTCTCATCTTGGATTTTTTTTTTTTAAGTTCATAATATCACAGATCACAAGGTAATTTCTCAGTCTTATCAATAGTTCCCTGGCTACTCCAGAGGGAATTTCTACCAATCCTACTTCTAGGACAGCTCTAAGTAGTCCTTCATTGCCTGAACTACCCTCTTTCATATGCTCTCACCCGCCAGCTACTTGGACCTCTCTATTATAATACAATCACAGGAACTACACTCAATTTCCCCTTTTTATCCCATATTGCTCTTTTACAAATTTACATCCAACCCACTGAAAGGTTCTTTGTTTTACAGTGAAATCTTTTACTTTTCTTGGGAATTCCCTCCCCAGAATACATTTCTTATAAATTCTGTAGATCTAACTTTAACTGTGTCCTTTTCTTTTTTTTTTTTTTGCTCAACCCTTTTGTGTTGAAGTAGTGGTCAAGCACCACATCCCTTACTTGCAAACAAAGGTTTTGTTGAGATGGAAGAAAAAAACAGAGCTGATGTATTCTGTATTGCTGCAGCTAGACAACCGCTACAGTTAGCTTGTCACTAACCTTTTAAGCAAAAAGAGCATTTGCACTTATTTGCTTATGTTTATTATATACTATTAATTGCATAAGACATTGCTATAGACTTACACGTTGCTATAGACTTACACTTAAACCAAGAAGAAAGGGGAAAGAAAGTGTAATTAAAGGCAAGGGAAAGGAAAGATATAACATCAGATACAGTTTCCATGGAAATAAAAAGCAATGAAACCTTTTCTTTGGTGTTTTCAAACAATTCTCTCTATTTAGACACCTGAGCCAGGACGTTAGCTGCTATACAATCAAAGAACCTATGTCAACTTTTACCATCTCAAAATACATTCTATTATGTCATGCAGACTTTCTGACCATGGAATTTAAGACAGCTCCTCAAATGAGAAACACCTACACGTTCTATAAGCTCTTTAACATCAGGAGGTTTTGGAAATTATCAGGGGGGGAAAGTGAACTTCCAGGAGAAAATAAAGAAAATTTAAATTGGTCATAAATGTACTTGCAATATTATGTTGCAAAAAGGTACAAAACTTCAGGTATCCACTATCACTTAAAAAAAAAGGAGATGCATAACAGACCAGGAAAAATGCCCCTGAAACAATGAACTGTTATATGAACATTCAGTCTCAATCAGCATCCTGTTTGATGATATAATCTACATCTGTTGCTTGTTGAACATGCACTTTGTTGGAATGTAAAAAAGCCCCAGGTAGTGTTATAAAAAGGCCTTGTGTTTCATTACCTCATTTGATGTGCTGGAGGTTTTATCTAGCACCATACTCTCCAGGTGCTAGGAAAAAGTTACATAATAGTCCTAGAAAATGACAAACGCACATCCTAAATAACTAAATCTTATTTTAATCATACTAAGTCAATATACATGGAAAAATATTTCACTTTCAGGTAGTTAGCCTGGAGCACGTTACATATCATTCCTAGAAATTAGCTCTGGAGTTCATATTAAGACTCCTGGTAGTTTCAAGTTTAAATATGCAATTCCCTAGCCACAACAGCACAAATTTAACCTTCCCTCTTTTTGCCTTGTTTAAATAAAACTGCATTTATATATACACATACATACACACACAGCTCCAACCATTTCATAAACAGAATAAGTTTTATAAATTCAGATGCATACACACAATTCTTTATCATATATGAGTAACCTTAAAAGCATTCAGCTTCTCTCACTTTAGACCTATGTTAGTATTCTGTGTGAAATAATGGAATAGCAGTCTCACTCTTGAACCTGATTCAAAAGCTTAGGCTCTAATAGGCAAGCGAAGCAAAATAAGAAAAACACACAACATTTATTTTGCAACTAGCTTAAAATACCTCAGGTTTTATTTTTCTTTCAGTATATATTGCTCTTTCCATTATCGAAGATTCACAGATATTTTTTATGCAGATAGTTTTCAGAAATAAAAAAGAAACATGAACATAAAACAGAATTTAGGGAGTATAAAGACTTGTAGGTCTCAAAATTCACAGGGTTTTGAAATAAGCTTATATATTTTCAGGTTCAGCATACAAATTTGAGAGAATAGCGAAAGAAATCAGTCTTTCATTGATTAATTTGGCATGAATATATTACATGGGATTATTCAGGACTCTGAAAATACGAGATGTATGTTTTCCTTACTGACAGACAGCTGAAGTGGATTTCAGCCTGCATTACAAGCTACAGGGATCTTGCTTTGCAGTCACAATTAATGACTTGCAAAACTATAACCAAAAATCCTACTTGCATTACAGAATTTTCCCTGAGTATTTGACAATATTTGGTACTTCAGATATATACAGTTAAATCTCTGTGGCTTCAAAGCAATTGTAGGTCCTCATCCCTCAGTTCTCAGACCAACACACATGCCCAACTAGAAAACTTCTCCAAAATGGTCTCTGCTATACTTATGAAGAACTTGATACACAGTATTTGAACTGAAATTATTTTCTGTTGATGTCATAGGTTGTGTTCTTAGCATTGGTATCACAGAATTTTTTACATACAAAGTCACAGTGATGCCTCTATGTCCATTTCAACATATTGCCTATACATCTGTCTGTCTTCTGTATAAGTAGTTGTCCTGGTTTCAGCTGGGATAGAGTTAATTTTCTTCACAGAAGCTAGTGTGAGGCTATGTTTTGGATTTGGCATGAAAATAATGTTGGTAACGTACTGATGTTTTCAGGTGTTGCTGAGCAGTCAAGGACTGTCCAGCTTTTCAGGCTGGGCTGCCAGCGAGAGGGCTGGGGGTGCACAGGGAGCTGGGAGGGGGCACAGCCGGGACAGCCAACCCCAGCTGACCAAAGGGATATTCCATACCTTGTGATGTCATGCTCGGTATATAAAGCTGGGGGAAAAAGAAGGAAGAGGGGACGTTCAGAGTGATGGCATTTGTCTTAACCGTTACGTGTGCTGGAGCCCTGCTTTCCTGGAGACAGCTGAACACCTGCCTGCCGATGGGAAGTGGTGAATGAATTCCTGGTTTGGCTCTGCTTGTGTGCACGGCTTTTGCTTTCGCTATTAAACTCTCTTTATCTCAACCCACGAGTTTTCTCACTTTTACCCTTCCGATTCTCTCCTCCATCCCGCTGTGAGGGGAGTGAGCGAGTGACTGTGTGGTGCTTAGTTACTGGCTGGGGTTAAATCAGTAGTCAACTCGGGGAAACTAAGCAATATATCCAGTCAGGATCTCTCACACATAAACTATGAGCAACTTTATAAGTCTTCAGAGAAGAATCCATATAACATTTTTTCATTTGCAAAAAAAATGTATTTACATAAAACAAGGAGATCTGTGTCAACCTACATACTCTCTGGATGGCGAAGCATAATGAGACAGACCTACAAATTCTTGAATAAAATAAAAATAGATAGTTTACCATTTATTTAGGACCTGTAAAATAACTGAAAGAAGAGACATATATTAAGGGACAACTGGCTGGACTACTCAGGAATACTTTAAAGCAACAGTGTAGCGGGAAAGGTGCCGACATACAAAACACAGAAATACATTTCGAACTACATCTTGGTGATTATGTTACACATAATGAAGGAAGAAATATAGGATACATCATTTACATTCACATGCATGTGTTATAAAATAATTGTTTCTTTATCAAATCGAAGCCTCATGGGAAAGACTTTTTGGATTCAAATAGAATTGGTCTTTATACTCTTCTTTAAGAGCAAATGAGTGAGCAAAACGAAAAGCAATATGGGCTCTACGTATGTTTCTCACTTGTCAACAGGTTGAAAATAAAAGGAGCTTTGGATATTCTAGGATCAACAGCCTGACAGATAACCCAGAAGTAGAATGTTAATTGGTGTTTAATTTGCTTTTGTGGTAAAGAACAGAAGTATTGCTTCCATCTATCTAAAGCCTATCGGGGAAGGGATTCCATTACTACAAAAACATCTGTTCAAGTGATGTTGTGGGTATATTAGGATGTCCAAAGTAGGTGAATCCTTAACTCAGGAAGCACTGTGTTTAACTTATTTTGTACAATACTGTAGCTGTTAACAAATCAGAATAATCTTCAAAATACTTGTTGCTTTTTTGTTTTTAAACACACATACCATGTGCCTGGATCTTTTCCAAGAATGTAACCTGTAAGTTACTAGCTATTTTCCCCAACTGTCACAGCAGAAATTAGTTTGTGCCTTAAGTGAGAAGAGAATGAGAACAAAGAAGAACAAAGGTGCAGATGGACACTCCCTCACAGCAAAAAATTTTGCAGTAGTGAGCAGATTTTACAAGAATGTTACTTTTGAGTACAGCTATATCTCTTATCAAAGGCTGGAGGAGTAACGCAGAACAGCAGTAAACAATTAGCTGGCAAATTAGTAGTTTGTGCTAAAGGACACACAGAGTACTGCAGTCTTTGGTATGATTAAAATGTCTGTGAGATTTCATTTTTTTATGACAAGTGATGGAAGAGAATTTTGTAAAATCTCTATTAGAGACTGCTGCTTTTGAAAAGTTTGTGGACATCTATATTTTAAACCAAAATGGAGATTAGAAACATGTATGTAGGAAAGACACTTGTGAAATCTATAACTAGAGCTAGAAAAAACAAGCCTGAGATCCAGCAAGGCTAAAACAGATGTCTAAAAAGAGAATATAATAACAATAGTTAGGTGAATTGGCACTATCAGAATTTCCCCCCCACACACACACACATTTTATGTTTCATCTGGATTTGGATTAGTCCTCTGAAAACAAATAGTACACAGTAGCATGTTGTTATAAAATACCTTTTGGAAGCAGCTATTACTTCAGTTACTTTTTTGAGTAATGTGGTCCCTAAATTTCTGCAGTGGTAAGCAATCACACCAAAGCCATCAACTAATTCTGCTGAAGCAGTCACTGGGGCAAAACTTCTGTGAAAATATAGTGATTGTCAGAGTCCTTGGGTATACGCTTTCAATTGCACGCTTTATTCCAGAAGTATGTAGTATATGCTTCCAGAAGACCATAAGAGTCCTGCAAACGTACTTCCAGGGCCTTAACTAAAACTGAGGTTGTCATGAAAAAAAAAATGGAAAGAAGGGTTGACGTATACCTGGAAATATATATTGTTTTACTATATACAGAAAACTGGAAAGATATAGTACTCCAACTACAGCTGTATTGGTCTGTCTGTTAGTTAGGACTACTATTCAAGATAAACAGTGCAAACACTTTGAAAGAAAGTGGAAAACTTTTGAAGTAAAACTTGCTGACCAGGAGAGATGAAAGGCATAGCAAAGAGAAAGGGATGGATTAAATCTGTACTATATTGTTCTCAAATGAACAGAAAGGAAAAGGGACTGCTGAAAGCTCAGGAATCCTCTAACTTAATGTTGTTTCCAAAAATTTTAGAACATTAGTATAAATGTGTGTACTGTTAAAAAAAAAAAAGAGGTACACTGTTTTGAATTATTACTTTTTCATTTCCTGTACTAACATTACTAAAGAATGACTACAAAAAAAGATGTTATCTCAGCCATAAATATGTTACATCACACTAACTAGGACAACAAAGCATTAAGAGAGTTAGAAGTGGGGGGGAAAAAAAATGACTGTGAAGATTTAATGAATAAACAAGAAATGTTGAATAATATAACTCTTAGACTGTTAGCATGACACTGATCATGGACAAAAAAGGAAAATAATTAGAGAGTAGTATAATTACTTCCTGTTAGTGAGAGTTTATGGAAATGGATCTTGACTAATGTTTGTTAGATATTGTTCTCCAATAATTTCATTATTATCTACTAGAAGAACAAACAGCAGCATTTATTTTTAAACACAACATTAGGTGGAGAGGTCTCAAATCTTAATACACAATTGCTGCTAAATGGGTATAGATCTGCAAAAGTCCATTCTTGTGGTCTTTAGTATTTTTATTGATGACTTGGGCGGGGGGGGGAACCCAACAACAAAATCACGAGTGATAAACCTCAAAGGTGAAGCAAAGCTTTGGGAAACAGTTAACAAAAAGAGGACCAATGAATAGCAATCTTGGAGGTTAATCAGGTTCCAGGGGAAAAAAAAAAAGCTTTGATACAGCTGGAGAATTTAAATCAGGTAATAATCAGGGGATGCACAGCTGAAAAAGTTTTGGGTAATTATTCATTAATATCATCAACTGCAACATACAGCTGTGATCAAAAGCACAAGTAAGAGCCAAAGATGCCTAAACTGGAACTCTGAATAAGAGGGGGAAGTTAATATCTGATGACAGCTATAGGAATACAATCGAAAAGATCATGTCCTGCCTTAGTATTGCAATAAAAGAAAGCTGCTGAGGAATGAGAAGAGGTTTGGAAAAGAGCCACAAGACCGATTAGAAGATTGGTAAACATGCCTTTGAGAGAGGCTGCAGGATTTAAATCTATTTATCTTAGCAAAGAAAAGGTTAAGAGGTGATTTGATCTAATATGTTAAGTAGCTACTTGGGGATTAGTAATGTAATAAAAGGGAGTTTTTCAATCTCTTTTAACAAGCGCCAGTAACTGGAACATGGATCTAGACAAATATAGAATTGACTTTTTTAACCGTTAGTATAGCTAACTATGTGAAAAACTCCAAAGACTATGGAGAATTCTTTAATTACTGGAAATATTTCAACAGAAAGATTAATTAGTATGTATTACCTCTAGCTTATCCCAGAACAGGGTAAACCAGCTCTGAGACAACAGAGAAGAGACTGCCATCTAGCTTTATTGCTGCTTATGCAATACTCTCAGTGGCAATTACTAATTGTTCCTTAAGATTTTTATATATTCACCCATTTCAGTCACTATAGCACATTCCTATTAATTATATTTGTTCTCCAATAGCATTTCAGTGTCATTCGGTCAATCTCAGAAATTCTATCTGACAAATATGCACCTATATATACACAAACATGTACGTTTTACAGCAAGGATCAAAGAAAACCAAAAAGCTTCTTTTTCTACAAAGAAAACTTAATCTTCTGTTTAGGAAAAAAAAGACTGACTCAATGAAAAATTTTCTCCACATCTGTCATTGCAAGATTTTTTTCATGAAAGCTGCAAATAAATTCAACAATGGTGCTTTATAAAATAATAAAACCCAACAACACAGAAAGATCACTTATTCACATGCCCATTCATCTTGCCAAGGTCATGCATCTTCTGTGATATGAGAATCTCGCAAAAAGGCAGGATTCGCTAAACTGTATGCACCTCCCTCACCCAGACGTTTTCCTTGTACAGTGCAAGACCAGTCTTTCTACGCCCCGTGCAAACAGCACAACTTAGTGTGGACGTTTCTCCTTCAGCCTAGAAATCAGTAGTTCAGGAGTGAACTACTCTTTCCAGATCCTCTAAAAAAAAGAAAAAGAAAAAAAAGCATTATCCCATTTCACATGTGGTTTCTACAGCTCAAAGTCATGTGGAACCTCAGATAAATATCACGGCCTCCCAAGTTTCCTTGAGTTTTAGCTCTTGGAACACAACTTTTTTTACTGTAGATCCACATCTACCGGTGTCCACTTAATGCCAAATTCCAGCAAAGCTGTCTCAAATGCTCATGATTACATAGGAAAACAAAACAAAGGGAACAGCAATCTTAAGTTGCAAACCCCATATGTACAATTTTAAGTATATTGCTTACACTACTTTTGGGGCACCATCTACCTCTAGAATACAGAAAACATACCAAAAAGCTCATTTTACTTAGTCTGAAATCCTATCTTAAAGGGAGGATTATTAATAACCCATTATTAATAATAATCTTATTATAATAACCTCATTTGTATGACAAATATTACAGGGGCCTACAACAGACCCAGTTCAATTCTAAGCGTCACTGCACAGATAGCTAACTAAAGCTAGAGTTCACCAATGTAACACAAAGTCAGCAAAAAAGCATCACTTATCACATTTACAGACAGGGAACTGAATCACAGACCCCAGTAAAGAGAAAACTATTGGTTTTGTCTAGGTTAAGTCACTGAGAACCTTTATTCAATGAAAAAACCGTATAAGCCTATACACATCAGCAGACTCAGACAAATTCAGAATATATTTTCTCCACCTAAATCTATGCATTGCTAAACCAATTTTGAGCAGGGAGTAGGAATTAGGAAAACACACACCTGAGAAATTACAAGCACATACTACAACAAGTAGTTTCTGAATTAATCATACTAAATTATACTTAGAAAGTATGCTATTGTTTTTCTTCCTTTGCACTTAATTCCAGTACATAATTTGGTATCCTTGTTAAAGAAAAAGTGAGTCTACAAAGAGCAAACTTACAGTAAAAAGATGCCTCTAGTGTATCAAATTTACATTTTCTGATAAAAACAATAAATTTCCTCAAAGGAGATAATGAACCATTTTCTACAGAAAGGATCTCCATGAACAAGAAAAAGCAGCACAAGAGCCTTCATCACATATCCACCTTTTAAATAGATAAAAGGGAAGAAAAAACCTTAGTTGAGAAATTTATACAGAACATGCAAGAAAAATGTTTGTTAGAGGTTATTAAGTGTTAAGAAAAACTACTCAGTAGGTCAAGTACAGTACAGATGTAACTGATAAAAGGAACAAATCCGGCTGCAAAACAAGGAAAAAGTGAACAAGGGATTCAATGGGAAAGAAAAACCCCACTAATTTCCTAATTACATGTTTATAATGCAGACTTTTGTTAATTCTCTAAGTCATGCACTCATCAACCTTTGATATTTTGCAAAAGACACCTATATATTCATAATGAAGATTTGTGACTTAAGATACTGAAGTATTTCTTTCTTCTATTTCAGGATTTGGTTTGAGGATTTTTTTTTTTTTTAAACCTTTTACTTATAAGCAAATCCTGGCCCTCCCCACTGCCACAAGCTGCACACACCCTCTCCCACAGTGTCAAATTATTGCTTATAACTTCATTTTCCTCCTTTTTTCAGAAAAAAAGCAAGTTTAACACAGTGTTTTAAGCAAATAGTAATAAAACATCAATTTTCAGAACAGCTAATGCTGTTCCAGACAGAGAAGAGACTACATCAATGAGAAGGCCTTTCCTTTCCTTGGGTGAGGGCTGAACTAAACCCACGGTTTTCAATACCCTTAAGCATTCAAGTAGCCATGAATAAATAAGACCTCTACAAACTAAAACACTCCTGTATTATTTGTCAAAATAGAGAAAAACATATTTATGAACATGTACTATTTTACAGATGCATAGGCAAACACCACAAAAAGGCGACAACAAAATCTGAAATGTAAAGAACTTTCACTAGGGTCATGCTAAATAATACGATGTGTGAATTTTTCTGATAGCACATGAAGAGAATTTTAAATGAAGAAATGTCACATACTGTCTGCTGTAGAGACAAATGCTGTTTGCTTCTTCATTAAAATTTTGCCAGACAACTAATGCTTTCAACATGTAAGGAAGTTAAATAAGGATAAGGTTTTAAATGCAGATAATTCAGAAGGGTATTTTAAGATTCACATGAATATTTGGGAGGTAGGGCTAAAAAATTACTATAATTTATATTTAATTCCCTTAAATTAATAATTCATTGCCATATCACAATGCAAATGTTATGATAAAAATACTAATCAGTTGACCTCAAAAATCAGCCCAGCAGTTACTATTTATTCAGAAAAATATTTAAGCATGCAGTTTAAGGGTACATACAAATACCTTTTGTGTCAACAGAAAACTAAGCATATGCTTAAGTACTCTCCTATCTTACTTAGCATAATGTTTTGAATGGTCTATTCCTATTCTAAATCTAAAAGACAGAAGTCAAAAATACTAACAAGAAGTTCAAGAATAATGCAAAGAATCCAACTGAAATGAACACGTTCTTACTGCAGTCCTCTAAATGAGCTAACATGGACCTTGGACACAAAAGCTAGGAAACATCAAGTAGGAGTAGGGAAATGATTTAATGGCAACATCTGGCATTAGTGAGGCTTCCAGTGATTCATTTCTCCATGATTCAGAAAGGTTTCTGACAAACTGGAAAGGGTTCAAAAGGAAGTTACAAAAATATTCTTAAGTCTAGAAAATTATGTGCTGCATGAAATTAAAGTTAAACCCACTTATTTCAGAGCCAAAAACATAACGGGATGATTATAATATCACATAAAAGTATGTATACACAGAGATTTGGTCGCATTGTAGTTTTGTTCTGATCCCCTCCCCATTGGTGTGAACCAAAAGACATGAAGTCCATTGTAGATAGAATTAGATTAAAAATAAGCTGCCAAATTTTAAAACAGTAGGCCAGCTAAACACAACTGAGACATTTTCTATAACTGAAGCTTCTAATACCAATGCTAAAAGAAATATACATTAAACAAAATCTAAGGATTTCACAATGCTTCTTTGGGCTAAATCTCCATAGCTTGTATACAAATTGTATCACACTAACTCAAAATCTACAACTGACTATGAGAAACAATTTAACCACCTCTTCGGCAATGATTTCCCTAGCCATTGGATCCGCAACTTTGAGCAAACATTGTATTGTAATATATTGAACTTCCACTTCAAGTTCCAAGATTTCAAAGCTAACATTTTTTATTATAAAGACATCAGAAGACTTTTATTCTGTGATGTATTAGATGAGACCTGACTTGTGGACATTTTAAATCTTTAAACATACTCACATGCATTTACTATCTGCTACTTGACCACTTACATTTCTTTGTATACTATTTTACATTTATAAACACACACACTGATTTGATTAAATCATGTTTTTCTTCGTGCTTTTGAAAGAAACTTACATAAAAAACTATGCAACCCCATACATACCATTTTCCTTTGGCAAGTATCTCATATTTGTCAGACTTTGTGATTATTTTTTTTAAAAAAAACACATCTGCTGCCCAGAAGGAGAAATAAAAGTACAAAATGTCCTTTCAGATTTGAAAATAAGTTGTTACAGTATACGTCTCCTCATGTTATAAACAATGTCTCTCTCTAACAGTCCTGTTAGCCTTAATATGCCTGTGCTAGGTATGTGTTACTCTAGTCCATTTGCATAATGGTGGTTTTTACTATTGCTAGCTCCATTAAGAAAAAAAATAATTTTGAAAACATTAACAATCTCTTTCATGCCTCTGCTATCACAGCTTCATCCTGATACATTCGTGTGTCATCTGCAATGCACTCTGAAAATAAAGGCACAACCAGTCAAAATATTTACATACTTCCTCATGAAATATTTCACACAAAGACTTAACAGGCATAAGTAAGCCATGATGAGTACGTCCACTTATCTTCAGAAAAGTACTTTGAGAATTTTCTGGCATGCAGAAATAAGAAAACTGAGCCACACTACAGTTTTTGGAACGTAATGTAACCCATTAGCCTTCCTTTTTCCTTTCCCTCTATCCCTCAAAAAGGATCATCAGCTGTCACCAACCTTTTTTTTCTTTTTTTTTTTTTTTCTTTTCTCTCCTCACAGAACCCACATACAGTGGCATGACTCTACTCTTCAAATAAGCACAAACCTTAAGCAGGACCAAGAAGTTCGGGGACTTCTAGTTTGATGGACAATGTTAGTTCACATAGGTCTTTCCTTCATTCCTACCTGCTAGACTGGGATCAGAATCAAATCTAACATCCACGTTAGCATTTTAAAATTAGATTCACTGCAGGAAACAAATGATGGAGAGGGGAACCATGATACTCTTAGTGGATTGATATCTTCATCCTCCAGCCATATAAGAAACAGCATGTTTCTTGCCAAATGAAAAAATTCCATATGGACAGATCCATACTACTAGGCTACTAAATTAATTTCTGCTCCAACTAAAGTAGATAGACTGGTACCAGAAAGAATATGTAGGCTTTTGGGTTTTTTGTTTTGTTTTGTTTTTGTTGGGGTTATTTTTAAAGAGAATTTGTTTAATGACATTGGAACAATTCAAACAGGAATATTTATTTTGTGATTGCCTTGTTCTGCTAAGTGCTCAGCACTTATAACACAGCAAAAATTAGGAACATTCAGGCACCTTTCAGGATCAAGTTCCATCACAGAATATAGATATCAGTTAGTGTTATAAATGAAGGTCATAAAAACAAACAAATTAATTCATGTACCATCAGAATTGGGGTACAGAGGTTAAAGAAAATCGATTACTAACAAGTGATACATATGACAAAGGCAGAGGAAGTCAACCAGCCTAGAAAATTAATCAGCATATAAATTAATCTTCTTACCCAAGAAAAAATTGGAGTTTGAAGTATTGTTTTCCATATACCAGAATGCTAAAACTTTCTGCTGGAAGAATACCAACATGGTATAGCAGAATTTTTGAACTCGTGAGGTAGACAGATATTGAAATAAGAAGGAGGAAAAAAAAAGTTTCTAAATTTCTCTAATTCTATTTACGTACTTCTACAGGTTTTATTTAGCTCATTAAACAGTAACACCTTTGATTCTTGACTGGCTTGCTCAGAGTGTTAAGACTGAACTTAAATAGCTGTAAACTATAGCTATTTATGTACCAAATAATCTGTTTCCACAATGCTATAAAAAGACATTTAAAAGGGAGAGAAACACAATTACGAAAAGAGGGTGGTTGTATGTATGAATTAATGTCACTAATAACCTATATTCATTCACTTTCCCTCTGTATGAAAAATTCTACATCTTAGACATTTACTTACACATTTTAAAATGCTTTCTCCTCATAACTCATCCTGCATTCTATCAGCTTACAAGTCATATCTGTGAAACAACCTGTTTAGAGGTTCCTTTGGACAAGCACAACTCAGTCGTTCATACAGCCAAACATTTGAAGAACGTTATTTTCTTTCCATTTCTCTTACTGTCTAATGGACAACTTACTGTATAACCATTTGCTTTGTTGCTATGGAATCTACCATGTTCCACCATACCTTATCTAATCTGACAGTAGTAGTAAAGATTAGGGGAGCAGTTCATTTCCCAGCTTGCCCAGATGAACTGTTTTGCAGCAGATCATTTCCAAACTGTGAACTAGAGATCATTCCAAAGACTTACAGCCTAGTAAATTCAAACAGTGAAGCACAGCATCAGATTAATTGCAGAAGATCTGTAGCCACACTATGCCAAAACATTGCAAACCCAGTAAATCAGGTGAAGCACTGAGGAAACTATACAGCATTAGGACCAAAGTTGTTCATCTTCCCGCTAAACACAAATCTCTGTATTATACTAGCTTTACCACTGTTTTTCACAATTCCCACCTACCTGGGACAACAGGTCATCCCTATTTCTTCATTTTGTCAGCAAAATAAGGATGAATATTTCCCCACCTCATCAATGGAGCTGAGGTATTGAGCTTCCTTTAGCCAGCCATTGTGGTCTCCCACTACAAAGAGAGCCTTAATCACTGTATTCTCTTGCATGTCCTTGTCCCTAGATGCTTTACGCATCTTAAATAAATTGGAAAACGTATCTTCAGGAAGAGTTTTAAATTATGTTCTTTAAAATCCCTAATAAATTTCATAAAATAATCCTTGTTAGAGATTTATAGTGAAGTATTTTTATTTGTATTTTTTAGATAGGGAAACTGAAGCAAAATATGCTTGAGAAAGCTATGAAGTAAATCACCCATAAACTTAGTTTATAGATAATCATGTGCTCTCAAGATTAAAAAAAAAAGAAGACTCCTCTCTTAAATGGATAGATCTTAAAAGTGCTAGGATTATTCATGATTAATTTAAAATATCATAGAGATATGTTGAGTGTATGAAGTTTTAAACAAAACAAGGATAGCTAAAACATGATATGAAGATGCTTGGGTTTAATTTTTCCTTATACTTTTCTAGCCATGAACGGTTTCTGGAAAAGATTACCAAGTAGAAAGCTTCCATTTCACCCTTTTCATTATGCAAGTGAAAATTTAGAATTAAAATGCCTCTGAAACTTTTAAAAAAATTTAGGTCTTCATCTAGAAAAGTCTGTGAACAAACACTGATAAAACTTAGTATCTTACCAGGTAAAGGAAAGATACCTATTCATCTGCATCAGACCACATTGAGAATAGCTATTTTCGCACCCCTTTGTAACTATTAACCTGGGTTTTGTTCCTCAGTTAAATGTGCCATTTACTTTACTTCTCAGGGAAGTCCAAACAGTGACCACTACTACTCCTTTGTGTCTTTTAAACCAGGCTAATTTGAGTATCCTATTTATAATCACGGGTTCATAAAAGTGCTCATAGAAGTAACTGGGTGCAAGCAGTTAGCACAGACAAGTTTTGTTACCGCATTTACATCAGTGATTTCCCACTACTTTTAATTATTTATCTAAGAAAATTTCCGTAAAACACAAAGGTGAGAATAGTTACATTTCACAGTGCTTTGTGTGAGGTAACGGAATAAAGAGATAGAGCATCTGGTCCTGAATGGGTTACGTTCTTCCCTAGAAGTCTTTATGTTCCTTCTAATTATATAATAACTTTAAGGTGTTTTTATAGGCCAACGTGAGAGGTATCCCAACAATGCCTAAAAGCACAGTGCTTCCTCAGCTGAGGCCAGGGGGTGAGGAGTCTGTTATTTAAGCTTCTATGCATGACAAATTGAATTTCCCAAGTAGAACAATAGATATGTAACCAATTATTCAATTTTGATTTAGAATAAGACTATTGACCAACACAATGAGAATAAAAGTATGTGTTTCTTTCTGCTTAAGAAAGGCAAGCAACTGATGTTGCATATTATGAACAATTTCAATAAAGATATGGGGGCTAACATGTAGCTGCAAGCCTAATTGTCTTCAGGGTAGAGTACAGAATTGAGATCATAAGAATTAAGGTCTTGGGTACACTGGCCCCAGGGGGCATTGTTTCTCAGCCAGTACCCAGAGCTCATACCTCCTGGTTGACCACTTTGTTCTTTTGACTGACATGTGGGTGAAACAGATTTACATGGCAACTTTTTTTCTATACCTATTTCTGTTAATCTTGTACTCTACTAGCACAATAGTAGCAAAGGCAACACACTAGTGTTGTGGCCAAGACAGTAAGGCAGGTCTTAGTTTATGTACAGTGGCCAGGGGATGAGAGGTGGAAAAGAGTCTTCTCTCTCCACCAAGTTAGGCCACATACTACTACATCCCATATCTAAAACATTATTAGAATAATTCCATATGATCCAAATAGCATTCTTCACAGCTGCTTATCACATAGGTTGTGTGTTATCGGAATCAGTGAAAATGCTATATCCTTAGGGCTTTCCTAGAATGGCTTAACTTCAGAAGCACCAGAGTTCTGTAAGTCTATTAAGATTTTCTAAGATATTTACTCTTCTTTAGCTATTAAAAGGAAAGATCTCCCTTTGACCTTTTCTTTTATTTGCCTGACATTCTCTTACAATAAAACACCTCTGAGCCATTCAAAAATAAATGCCGATTTAACATTTTCTGCTGCAAAACCTTATGATTTTGATAGATATTTGACAGCACGTTACTTAAACATTTCATCTTTCAAAGTTACCAATATGTAACCTTAGAGTTTAAATGAACAAACATTAAGCAACTACTCTTTGCATAACTCTACAGCCGTTTAAAAAGTTTCATGAAGTAAAATTGCAACACTGGTAAAACTATTTAGTGATATACATTATTTTCAGATCCACAGATTAAATCAACAGATTTAAAGCCCTCCATTCAAAGATAAGAAACTGGATGTAATTGTGTAAGTTTTTTCTTTCTTAGCCTTGTTCTTCAGACCTGACTAGCCTTGACAAGCCTGGTGTAGAAGGTAAAAATGGATGTACTGAGTCTGACCAAAGATTTGCGTGGTGACGGTGGCCACAGCAGTTCATAATGAAATGTATATAGGCACAAAGCAAGCAGTGGGGATATTCTTTCTACTACCTTTCCAGCCTCCAGCCACTTTCACGGGACTTCACAAATCACAGAATCACAGCATCATTAAGGCTAGAAAAGACCTTTAAGATCAAGTCCAACCATCAACCCAACACCACCATGCCCACTAAATTATGTCCTGAAGTGCCACATCCACACGTTTTTTTGAATACTTCCAGTGATGGTGACTCCACCACCTCCATGGGCAGCCTGTTCCAATGCCTGACCACTCCCTCAGTAAAGAAAATTTTTCTGATACCTAGTCTAAACCTCCCCTGGTGCAACATGAGGCTATTTCCTCTTGTTCTATCACTAGTTACTTTGGAGAAGAGACCAACACCCACTTCACCACAACCCCCTTCCAGGTAACTGTAGAGAGCGATAAGGTCTCCCCTCAGCCTCCTCTTCTCCAGACTGAACAACCCCAGTTCCCTCAGCTGCTCCCCATAAGACTTGTGCTCCAGACCCCCTCATCAACTTACTTGACCCTCTCCGGACACGCTCCAGCACCTCAGCGTCCTTCTTGTAGTGAGGGGCCCAAAACTGAACACAGTATTTGACTCATATACTCACCAGCGCCCAGTACAGGGGCACAATCACTTCCCTACTCCTGCTGGCCACACTATTGCTGTTACAGGCCAGGACGCTGTTGGCTTTCTTAGCCACCTGGGCACACTGCTGGCTCACGTTCAGACAGCTGTCAACCCCAGGTCCTTTTCCACCGGGCAGCTCTCCAGCCACTCTTCCCCAAGCCTGTGGTGTTGCATGGGGTTGTTGTGACCCAAGTGCAGGACCCGGCACTTGGCCTTGTTATTTTCAGTAGGCAGCAGATACTGCAGCAATAGTGAAAGCCTAGTTGATAATCTTACTGGACAGATTTAGATCACATGTGCTTTCTAAAAGTATAAGAGAAATGAGGTTCGGAATTAAAAAAACCTACCCTTTTTAAATTTAAGGATCTTTCACACTGACTGTCTCTCTTGTGCTTAAATTTTATAAAGATGTCAATCACCAAAGTTGTGTTTTGTTACTTTATCATGTACTCCTACAGGAGTACAATTTCTAAAAATCGTGTATCTTGAATTCCTATATTTTAGATAAAATTTTTTTCAAAGATTTGCATTATTCGTATTCATTTCATCTGATAAGGTTAACTGGATTAGTTTAAGAAAAAAAAGAAGAAATTTGATTCTTTACATAACCTTTCAGTAGTTTTTATTGTATAATACAACTCAATATTTTGTATGTTGTTATAGCTTAAGGATATTTTAACGTAGTTTGGAGATTTCTGGAAGGAATCTGATCCTGTTCATAGCCATATGGAAAAACTAGAGGATGCTCACTTTAGATTTTATATTAGTCATTACTCTTAAATTTGGCTATTACCACAATTTGTCTGGGTGTGATGACAAAATTGCCAGAAATAGGCAGCTTCACACATCTTATGAGATGTCTCACTAGGATATATTCCTTCTTCTGAGTCGACAGTTACTGTTTGTAGAGTTTTCTATCTTGATTTTACCATTCAATGTAAATGTTTTAAAATGTGCTTGTGGAGTCCTTTAGGACATAGTCCTACTCTCACAGAAATTAATAGAAAAAGTCCTACTGATTTCAGCCCTGTTACCAGAAGAAACCAACCAAAAACACCTCCTTTGCAATTTCCCTTTTTGGCTTTTGGGAGTTTTTTTTCTTTATCTTTTTTTTTCCCTTTTCTTTTGGCTGTCAGTTACAGGCAAAACTCTATCAAAGAGCAGACACAGACTTCCTGAATCACTCTTTAAAGTTCATACTCCACGTCTTTCTTACCTTCCTTACTTCCACCTCCTCTTCCCTTCCATCATCAGCATACTGAAGAACCATTGCCATGCCGTGAAGCATTTTCAAATATTGAGTTTGAGTATAATTTTCCTCTTTGACATGAAAACCACATCTCTGCCACAGTCTTTACCCCAACCACAAATTTTTTCTTATCAAACCTCCCTTATATGGAAACTAGGCTTCCTTTCTCTCAGCCCATCTGAAGAGAGCTTTTATGCATCTGGCAACATCAGCAATGAGCTAAGAAACAGACAAGAAAAGTCCATTTCCACTAAAAGAAACCTAATGTTCAAGGCAGATTCCTAATTCAAGGCAGGCATGGGCACTGGTTAAATACACCGGGATATAAGAAGAACCAAAAACCATTTTTAATTATTTGTTTGGATAACTGTGATCAGACACATTATCCTTCTGGCTCTTAGAAAGGTCATGAAAGGAGGTTGAAGGTTGGCACCTTCCAGAAGTCCCAGTATTTGCCCAGACAGTTGGAGAAACAGATGGTGAAAATAGAGTCATAGAACAAATTCAGTTGGAAGGGACTTCAGGAGGTCACCTGGTCCAAAGCCCTGCTTGATGTAGAGCTAGCTTGTAGAATGAATTTATTGCCATACGAGTTGTATGACAAATACCCAAATGAAGTCGATGACATCAGATTCCAGTTCTATGGCAGAGAAATAAAATCTGTCTCCTCAGGATAAAACACACTAAGGAAGTAGAGAGTGCTATAATTCTGGCAGGTGAGATTTCATTTCAAGGAGATGAGTTATTCTTATAGCCAGAAGAAGGAGTAAATATTTTGGATCCTCACATTTTCAACTGAAAGCATTATATGATCCGTTACCATGGATCCTATATTGTTCTTACCCTCATTAGATATAACATAAATTTTCAGAATAGAGAGAGATTTTCTGAATGGTTGATTAAGTTTAGACAGTTCACCTTTATACAGGCCTTTCCATGTAATGTGACTTTTTCACTGAAAATTATCTTATTCTTTAGCTAGATTAAGACAGGCTTTGTCAGGAATAAGGGAGGGAATCTCTATGAAAGAGAAGAAAGAAAGAGGGCAAGGGAGGCAGTATTCCTCTAAGTTTAGAATGTAAATCTATTCAATAATTTAGAGCTAGGCTATGTGTTCTTGTGCACCACCAAGCACTTGACCCAGACTCTGGGGTAATCTATAGCTACTCTCTTTCCATACTCATCTAATTAGTCCGAGCCACCTTACTTCTACCAGACAGCACAGCCTAAACCAGCAAGTACACAAAGATGTAGGCAGCCCTGAGAAGAAGCTGAAATAATTCACTGAGACTTAGGAAATTTTCTCCTTTGTGTCGGGGAAACAATGACTGGAATCTTGTCCCCCTCAGTAGCATCACGTGATAAATACAGTTATGCTTACATGCAAGAGAGCCTGAACTCGCTACTTTGCTGTCCTCCCAGTGTACATCCACGGGGTTGGAACCGAAGCCCTGTCCAGAGTGCTGAAACACACTCTGGCTCTGGCAAGATGTAAAGTGTGCTTCTAGCTTGAATTGACAGCTCTTAATTATCAACACGCATTTAAATAGCTAATAAAAAAAGGTGAAATAAAATGTTAGTTTCACAGATGAAAGATTTGGGGTAATTTCTATCTCAACTTTCTTCCCTTATATATTTTCACACCTATTCAAGATTTTTGTTCCTTCCGTACAGTTGGCTCCAATTACTTTTTACAGTTTCTCTTCATATTCAGCTGTAGAACCACACTCAAATACATCTCAAGAAACTTGGGATGCATGCACCTACTAACCCTTTATACAAAATGCTTACATTTTCAGATTGCATTGAGCTAAGGAGAAAATAAAAGGTACTACACAAGTTGCATAATTCAGAGGCTGCCCAAGTAGAGAAGATAAAGAGTGACAGACATCTTACTCTAAAGTAATCACATTTTGGGTGGACTAACTACCCACAGGAACTGAAGATCCAGGTCTTCACTAGCAGAATCCAGCATCTTTTGCTCATACTGCTTCCAGCTAGAACAAGAAAAGTGCAAGAAACTTCTGTCTCACTGAAATGTTCTGAGCTAGTTTACTGCTTTGGGTTTTTAATGCAGAAGTAAAAATTCAAACTCCGTTCTCAAGATTTGTAACAAAATAATCAAAACTTTTCTAATACACACTCTTACTGTTAGGGATGAGTTAGTATAAGTATCAATGTGCTCTGTTATTATGACTAATGTTTTCAGTATATATTATATGCCTTTGAAAGAATTATTGGTACAAGTAGTTAAGACCTATAAGAGGAGATTTATAATACAAGAGCCAGTATAATTTACTGGTATAGTACTTTTAATACTCCGTTCCCTTCCCTCGTTGGGTTATACATTAACATCAAGATATGGGAGTCAATTCATCTTTTATG
This sequence comes from Phaethon lepturus, assembly GCF_000687285.1. Taxonomy (NCBI): domain Eukaryota; kingdom Metazoa; phylum Chordata; class Aves; order Phaethontiformes; family Phaethontidae; genus Phaethon; species Phaethon lepturus. Next base: position 72,415 of record NW_010529673.1, read on the forward strand.
CATGTCTGTTTCTAACATAACACATTAATTTGAAAACTTGTTAGCTTTTGTTTCTCTTAACAAGTTGTTAATGCTTCCTTTTTATGATTTCAGGCATTTTCTAAATTTGTGCTGACACATCAAAATAAGACCCATGCCATTCCTATTTCCTGTCCCAAAGAAAAATGACCCCCCAAAAAAAAAACAAACACCAAACTCTTTTTCTACAGTTAAGTTTTGCTTTTTGAAATATTTAGCCTGGGACTTTTTAGACTACCACAGAATACTGAATTTGATATCAGCCAAAAAGACCATGAGAAGTCTCCATCCCAAACTCACCAATTACTTGACAGCATTTCCATGTACTGACTCATAATGGAAAAATGGAAACAGACTAAAGAAATGGGGTATTGCAACATCTAAAATATAGTTTGGAAAGTATGCAAAAGAAATTGACACTAAATGCCTGGTATTAGCTGGATAATGCAACAGGTGATAATGACATTCCTGACAAAAGGTCAGCTTGTCTGAAACATCTGTTAGGGATGAAACCATTAAATCAAAGCAGTTTCATATGGTGGGGGTTTGTGCAGACATTTGCTTCTGTTTTGATCTGCCATGGTTTAGACTCCTTGAAATTTATCTTTCAGTTGCTTTGCTTCCTGTTTTTTTCTTTGTAAAACTTGTCTAATTTTTGAGTGTCTAATACTCAAACCCACAGTGAACAGCACTTCTGCAAATCTTGACCATTTTTCTTTCATTTAAAAGATGTGCTGAATTTGACTTTTTATTAAAAGAAAAAGTGGGCTGTTTCAAGGCTGTAACAATATCCTACCAGAGTATTATGCTGTTTCCTATTTTGTGAACATTTTGCACAGCTCAACTTCCAAGTTCTGTCTTTCTGACTGTTGTTTTCCATTGCCTTGCACATATCTGCTGTAACACCAATGTTCAATTCAGTTCAAGATTCATAACAATTTAACCACCCAGAAACAATTAGCTCACCCCAGGCTGTAACACTTAAAGCTTGTTCTATAACTTTGTCAAACATTTTAGAAATATCTTAGTAAGAAACCTCATCAGATGAATTCTAGATTTCAAAATGCCTAAAGTTACCTTTTCATAAAAATCTCATGAAATTTTTACAGGTTGCTAAATATCCAGTTCTGAGGGCGTACTTGGTACATAGGCTGGAAGTCAGCAGAAAAACAGTTCATGGACTGAATCTTAAAATCCATTGTCTTTATAGAAGTAACAGAGGCTTTTTCTAAAACAATAAAACTTGACTCCAGATATTCTCTAAAGGGAAGATGAACAAAATCACATGCTTCCAATTGCCACCCCCCTCAAATTAGATTCTTATCGTCAAAAAATGTTCAGTAACTGCATTTATGCAAAATGGTTATCAGTTAAAATACATTAACAGCACTGGAAGCACAAATTATGCTGCAGAACTACATCACATATCTCTGGCCTTGGCACATATTGGATTTTTTTGCAGTGATCTCAATTCAACTAAAGACACCAAGTCTGGGTCCACACCAACCTAACCTATAATCTGATCATTGGAATATTCCTGGGCTGCGAGCGCTCTAGGCATGAATAGTCTCAGTATGATGGTCGCCAAGAACTTGGGTGTCCTCCTAAATTAATATGATGATTATAAAAATACAACCACTCTTTTTAAATACTTACCTGCTTTCAGAAGCAGATATTCACTCTGAATCCCTAATGGCTGCAAGTGGCTAGCATGTAGCCATGACTTAAGCATCTCTATAGTCCAGTGAGCACTGTATGTTCAGAACACTTCCTATTAGTCATACAGGAATCCTTACTCAGCATCAAATCGCAAAACCCAGCTTTTTCTTCACTAAATCTGTGAAAACCATAAGCCCTTAGCTGGGAAAGCTGGCATATACACAACCAATCTGTTAACAGAAGAGTCAGGGTTCGAAAAAGCAGGAAGGCAGAGATGCCTTACAATGCCATGTGATGAGAACAGACATAAATGGGCACCACATACTCACCTACCCTTAACACTACTTTGTTTCTCCACCATGGCTTCTCTAGGAGTACAAATAGCCTGCAAATGAGTCGGCAGCAAAGGCAAATGGCAGGAGCTAATTACCAACCCAATCCATTCCTCATCCAGCATGAGCTGGACCTTGAACATATCCCAGCATTCATGGAATATGCTGAACATGGTGGACTGAATTTGAATCTATCCTGAAAGTTTATTCATGTGATCTTCCTACTACCCAGTGCAGAGCTCCTTAATGGAAATTATTAGGGGCCTTTACAGTAAGGACAGTGGAAAAATTTCGGTATATGCAATGAAATGAAAGTCTACTATATATAGTTTTGTCACCTCGTACCTTCTTTTGACACAATCTAGAATATCTGTATGAAAAATATGAAAATAATATTCCTTTTAGCAAAATGTGGTTTGTGTACAAATCTGATCTGGTGGAAGGCATTCTTCATCTAGTGGAAGGTATCCCTGCCCATGGCAGTGGTTTTGGAACTATAAGATCTTTAAGTTTCCCTCCAACCCAAATCATTCTATGATTCTATATATGGAACTTTTAATCCTTCTTAAAGTAGTCAGATGTTAGTTAATAGTCAGTAACTTACAAGAAATACACTATACCAAACAAAAAAGCCAAGTCTACAGAGCCTGAAAACATTACAAAAATGAGGTAAATGAACTGTGGTTTTGAACAAAAGACCCTTTAGTAGCAATCTGAAAAACTTTTACAGGTGTAACTTTCAGTAAGGGTCAGGAAAATTCATTCATTGCCATTACGGGAGGTAAGAGTTTCTTATAAATATTACAGGACCATTAAAAAGTGTCATAGCTTTAAAACGGACCTAAATCATATTCATTAATTATTAAGCATTACTCTAGTTCTTCACTGATTTTTTAATGGAATGAGGTTTCCTCAACTGCAGTAACGTCACTGCTATCTATTTATAGACAACTCATCTTTAGATAGAGAAGTACCTTTTCATGTCTGTATCAAAGCAGGTTTTCACTTTTGTAGCAAGACTTCTAATCTTAAAGTAATCCATGACTTGGTGAATGAAAGAGACAGAACTAGATGACACCTATGAATTTAATAGTATCCCAGATGCTCATTCACAACACTATCAACAAAACAAAGTCAGATTTACAGGTTGTTTTCTTTTTAAAGGGAGAATACATTCTCTTTGTTTACATTTAAAAAGGCCTAAGAGATCTGAACCAATGATGTCAAAAAAGCAACCTGTTGCTCAGTGCTGATCTTTTCTCTTGATTCCTCTAGGCTATTAATTTTAAACATTTCCAAGGTCAAGTACAGAGTCCAGCTTCATGAATTTATTAATTTTTTACCGTAAATAAAAACTATACTACCTGCCAATCTTAATCTACCTCAGTACTGAGGGTTTGTACCTTTACCAAGAACATTCCATCATACTTCTTATCCCCCACAAATATGAAAACAATGATAATGGGGAAAAAAAAAAAAACAAAAAACCACAGAAAGAAAAAAACACCAAACCAACCACAAACCCCCCAAAAAACCCCTTGCCTCTTTAAGTGTCAGCAATGACTACTAGACAGTCTGTAGATAATTCATAGCAATAGATACTAAATATTAAATAGAAGTGCCATCTGTCTGAGCAAATATTGAGTTCTGTATCTCACTATTCCTATGTGTGCAGAAGCAGGAATCAAAGCCTCATCTACCCCACTGGTATGCATTCACATAGCTTAAAATTACTACTCTTCAAAAAGGTAGAAAGTCTTCAAAAGGAAATTCTCATCCCAGCATTGCAATTAAAAGAGTGTTTTCTTAAAAGAATCTCAAAGGCACTGCATCATACTGCCTAAGGTTCTCCTCAACCCCTGAAACTTTACTACTTTCCAGAAAAATTTACTATTAGCAAAGTTGCTGTAATGAAAGGAGATAAAATTTAAGATAGACTCTCCAAGATAATGCATTTACCTAAAAAACCCCTAGCGTGGTCTTCGACTGAATAGTTCATTCTTCAGGGAGAATAAATACAGAGCTGTTATGCAAGAAAATACATTAGAGTAATTCCTCTGGATTATGTGCGTATCTAGAGGCTGAACTTTTTATTCCCCCCCCCCCTCAATAGACCACCACAAACAGCAACCTGAAAATGAAAAAAAATAACACCACCACTGCAACATAAGGCAGCAACCACAGCTTCATAAAAACTGCCGGAGGTAAAGTCTCCGTTCCTTCAGCTTTATGCCATCTTCAGACAAACCAGTTTTCATTCTGACCTCAGCATTTGTGTGCGTCAGCTCTTACAGTCCTATTTTTGCTTCACTTCTCTCATCTAACAATATCGGTGTCCTAGAGAGTTCTGCCTGTTAAATTTAACTGTACTCTCCTCAGTGCCTTAGCTTTCTGTAGTAAAGAATCTTCTACTTTATATACAGATTATATCTACAGATCCAGGGTGTAGTCATGGGTGTCAAATTGCAGTAGGACAAGTTTTTAATTAAATGTCTGGCTTTGATATCGTTATTCACACCAATTAAAAATAAAATTACCATAGGATAAAAGGTTTATTGTCTCTATATAAAGCAGAACAGACCACTGCCCTGAGAGCCAAACAAGGCATTATGTACTTCCATACTAGTTTTAGGGTAATTTTAGCTGAACTTGATGTTTGAAATTACAGTCCAATATAGGACAAGACCACAAAAGCTGGCAAGTGTTTAATTAAGTTAAAATAAAGTACTAGTGAGAACTCTTGCCCAGACTTACAGTTATTACCAAAACCTAAACAGTACTACCCAACAGAAAGGCCAGCTTTTACACAAAAAAAAGAAATAGAAGTAGGCTGCCTTCTGTAAAGCAATAAAATCTTCCTAGATTCTTAATTTATGAATACAGAAATCTTACTAGTAATCAGAACACCCCCGGTACTTCTGTTTCTAGTGGCTGTAGGAAGCCTCCTACTTCCTCAGACCACTGCTTGCACCAAGCACCCAAAGGTCCCCTTCACAAGTAGTACACTCAGTTTGTCTGCTGGAGATCCTAATTCTTCCACTGATGAATATATGCACGCACTCCCTTTGTAAGTGTTCTACTGCCAAAAAACATTTCTGCTAGTCAAATATAAATATGATTGGACAACAAAGCCTTAGGCAGAATGAAGACAGCAATATACTTTCAACTTCCTCTTAACCACCATATTCAGCAGTTAGACCATTCCTATCTTTCAGACTAGAGATTACTGCAGACTAGCAGTGCCCTAAAAGGGCTCCACCCACTTGCAAAAACCTACCGATCTGACCAAACCCACTCTTCTTTCAACCGAGGGAATGGTGTCAACCAGGTTTTACACGAGCCTAGAATGACTGCTCATCATACTGAAGGCCTGCCGCACAGACTCAGAGGCAAATATTTTCCAGTCTATTACCAGGCTGATGAGAAGAGATGAGGAGGCAGCCTGAAAATATTCTCCCCTCACACATATAGGGAGAGCGGTTTTCAGGGCCAAAAAGGGACAACTTTTCCTGCCCTGGAGTGAACACTGCAGTGCTGCAGCTGCATTCTTATGTGCATTTCAGGGAAGAAAATGGCCCTTTAAAGCTAAGCATTTCTCACTTTTCCTTTTAATTCAGATTCCCTTTGGAAACTATCTGCAGACATTTTCTTCTAAATCAGAGGACAAATAGGAATCTTAATTGGCCTTTTTAGCCTTTCAATACAAGTCATATTGCTGAATATAAGAATACATACAAGGATGAGGCACTATATTTTTGACTCTTGAACTGTCATTAAATTCTTATGAATATCAGTATTTCGTGACATCAATTACCAATAGATTGTGCTGAAGTAAAGAACAAAGTAAACTTTTCTAATAACCATGATTACTGTAATTCTTTTGCTATCTCCAACACGTGCAGAAGACAGAACCGATATACACACACAAACAAGCAAAAATAGTTTATATTTCACTCAAAAAAGAACTGAGAGATTTTTAAATCATTCAACCCACCAGTCACTGGGTTATCTTGAATGCTTGTCAGACAAAATCCATTGCAGAATAGTTCATGAAGTCTGGAGGAAGATAACCTTTCCCACAGTGTTAGTTAGGATCATGAACAAATGGTACTTACTGAACCTTGGAGTATCTAGTACCTTTCTTGTAAGTAGCCCAGCCTGAATGGTCCAAGCATAACTAAGGATGGGACTGAAACACCTAATATTGAAGTACTTTCAGTACTTGAAGGGGGCTTAGAAGAAAGATGGGGACAGACTTTTTAACAGGGCCTGTTGCGATAGAGTGGGGGGTAACAGCTTTAAACTAAAAGAGAATGGATTTAGACTAGATATAAGGAAGAAATGTTTTACAATGGTGGTGGTGAAACACTGGCCCAGGTTGCCGAGAGAGGTGGTAGATGCCCCATCCTTGGAAACATTCCAGGTCAGGCTGGACAGGGCTCTGAGCAACCTGCTCTAGTTGATGCTCATTCCAGGGGGTTGGACTAGATGACCTTTAAGGGTCCCTTCCAACCTAAACCATTCTATGAATGCCCATTCCTGAAGATCTTAAATAAAGCAGAATTTATTTAACTCTGCAACTAATTTTAGTCTCTGATATTATTAGAGATATATAAATTAGATACTGATTTTTAGTATCCTGCCACAGTGCTGCTCTTTTTCTTTTCTGAGATAACTCTATTCCTATCCAGACAGAAGCCAACTTTATCCTTAGTAAACTTTTGTGTAAGAAAGTAAACCAGGACACTTTCCACACATCAGTGTGGAATTGCACCTTCGTGGCAACACTACATATAAATAAGAGAGTGTAAAACGTTATGTAGAAATCTCTGACTAAATTAATCAAGTCTCTCTTTCCAACTGAAATAAACTCACAGGTCACAAAACGTTTTAAGCACCTACTATATAACATTTGCTAGTGTAAACATCAGCTCAGTTTCAAATAAATTTTGGCTATATTAAGTCACAAAGTCACCCAAAACTCTAAACTTTCTAAGTTTGTAACTTCTGAAACGTGAATTTTTACATCTTATTGACCTTCAATATGAAGCCCTAAGATTGAAAACTTACAGTTTTCAAAAAAACATGATCTTTCAGGAAATTCTTTGAAAGAATACTCTAGTTATCACATAGCTATTTTGGTAATATCCTGAATATTCATGATGAACGTATCCATGATGACACTCATCCATGAATCTCATCATTAGCATCATACATATCACAAGTTAGATGGATATTTTTAAACACTGCACAAATTGTCCATTTGACAGAGTCCAATACTGTCTGTCTAGGTTCTTTTAGATAGTTCACGCATGGAAGGTATAAAGTTTAGTATAAAATTTACTTCTTTGAAGATAGCTGGTGTTACATGGGATTTCTGTTTTAGCAGAGTGATACAAAATATACTGAAAAAACAATGCAAATGTAAGTTACACTGAGCAAAATATAGCAATTGCAGTATACAGTTCAACAATAGTACCGATTCCCATTACTGATCTCTATAATGTGCTCACTATCATGATGCTGGGCATCTTGAGAGTTCTCACATCTTGAGAGTGCTCACAGGGCATCTGCAGGACAGCCAAGGGATCAGGCCCAGCCAGCATGGGTTCATGAAAGACAGGTCCTGCTTGACCAACCTGATCTCCTCCTATGACCAGGTGAGCCGCCTAGTGGATGAGGGAAAGGCTGTGGATGTTGTCTACCTGGACTTTAGTAAAGCCTTTGACAGCATCTCCCACAGCATTCTCCTGGCGAAACTAGCAGCTCGTGTCTTAGACAGGTGTACTCTTCGCTGGGTGAGGAACTGGCTGGATGGCCGAGCCCAGAGAGTTGTGGTGAACAGCGTTAAATCCGGCTGGTGGCCAGTCACCAGCGGTGTTCCCCAGGGCTCGGTTCTGGGGCCGGTCTTGTTCAATATCTTTATAGATGATCTGGATGAGGGAATGAGGTGCTCCCTCAGTAAGTTTGCAGATGACGCC